>NC_137067.1:13943297-14023297 GCF_032717465.1 Coenobita brevimanus | reverse complement strand
TCAAAGTGCCGCGAATCAATGTGTGAGATATTTAATTACGGCTACTTCACCTACTGATTCACTGCCTTCTCACTGCTGTAGGGAAGCTGAGGAGAAATGGTGGACGGGATTGTATTTGTTCAAGGTGCTTCGAATCAATATGCGAACATCTCGATACAGTTGCTTCACTTACTAAGCCCCTCCCTCGCCCAGAGTTCCAGATGCCCATGCCAGTGAATGTTGTTGGAAGCTTAAGTGAAGTGGTTAGTGGTTTTAAATTCTCAGACAATAATGGAAAATTAATACGAATCAAACACTTAACATTTCTCTGATATGAAACTAAATATCAAGTGAGGGAGAATGCGACAGAGAGAGGGAATGAAGACGAAGGAAAGTGGCAAAAAGGAAAAGAGGAAAAGTACTGAGGAAATATTTACGGGGAGAGGAGTTAAAAGAACTAGGCCATTTTTTGTTTGGAAACTCTAGCCAGGAGATAAGCGATGTTAAAGTCTCGAACAGTAATGGAAAAAGTTTTGGAAATCCATGATACGTTTCCCGAACTTAAAACTAACACACAGATAGTAGGGAAAAAAAAAGTGGGGGGGAGGAAGATAGAAGGGAGTGAAAAGACAAGCGAGTGAATTTAAAATACGGAATAGAGGCAAAAGAGGGAAGAAAGAAGAAAGAAGTTTTTAGAAAATGCTAGAATCGGGAATGATACTAAAACAAATATAGCATTTCACAGTGAATCAAGATGAGAGAGGCCCACAATAAAGTAAAAATGAGGAAAAACTTGTGACTCCAGTGACATGGAAAACATCACAGCAGTGGACTGGCCACCGGTGTCTTGGTAAGTGAGCTGTTGGAATATTTCGTCGTAAGAGCATTAGTGTATTAGTTTTTTTCTCCATATATATATATTTTTTTTTTGAAAATTTTAGTTTACTGCAAAGAAAGTATTTGATATGAAAAACCAGATTTAGGTGACAAAAACATTGCTTTCAAGGCGATAACAATACTGCTTCAGTATTAGTATTACCTACTAAAATGCTGATTTTTTTTTCTTTAGCAATATTAATTTTTCTGCTGGAGGAAAAAGTGTGATAATTTATTATTTATCTCATTCATTTTTTTTTTTTTTTTTGCGGTGATAGGTGTAAAGCTGATTTAATTTTATCTATGTGAATATTGGGAATAATTTCTGTTTGAACGGTAGCCTACGTGGAAAAGTAATGACCATTTTGGGTTATCAGAAATATTTGCCTTGACGGAGGTCATGGGAAAGACATGTGATGAGGACTGTATGATATCTGTAGCATTGAAGCCAATAGAATAGACATATGCCAAGGCAAATAGGAAAGGATTGTGTTGTGTTGTTATGTAATGCATGATGCTAGAAAGTGAATATTGCTTTTGCTCTTACTTCCTCTTTAACCCTTTGTTGTTAACTATCTCTCCACCCTGCTTTCACTGACATGACGTCACCTACTTCAGCCTACTCACTCCTACTTCCAACCTTCCATTATCAGACACCCAGTGTACGGAGGATATAAGTTACTCTTTTGGGTAATCATACCTCACATTCAACATACAAGATCAGTAAGAACCTACAAGTCCGTGCCTACTGATGGGAGACCCAGTTTTAGTGTACGGTAGTTTATGCTTGATATCAGTTACTGCTTAAACCTCATTGGCTACACGTAATTGCAATACTTTTATATTTTTCATGTTTTAGGCATTGTAGATATTTGAGGAAAGGGCAGTTTTTTTTTTTTTCTGCATTATACAGTATTCGCAGTATAATGATTTTTATTATGTCTAAGTGAAGAGGAATTAACCTTTACTGTTACTGCTTCAGAAGTGTTAGTTTCCTATGTAAAGATGTAAAACTATCAATACTTTTTATGATCCATTGCCCACTTTACTTACAATATCACAGGACAGGAAATAGGTAGTCCGTGCTGTTTATCAGTTCGAGTTTTTAACATCACGAGTTCAGAATACTGCATATACCCTGTGTTGCCAGTCTGAATCTTTCTTTCTTCCAACCATTGGTGGGCAGCGGTCCAAAAATGTTTGAGAACCACTGCTCTAAGCCAATATAAACAGTGAGTGAGGAAGCTACACATCAGAGGCGCAAGTCAGAATAAGGCAAGAGATGAAGTCCAAGGCAAGACATGCTAATTGAAAACACACACACGTTGCAAACACGGATAAAAGCAGAGAGACGGGAAGGATACACCAGGACAAATAAGTGCTAAAAGTAAAGAACGATTAAGGTGTACAGATGGAACCAGATGTAAAATTGGGCTCAGTAGATGGTGTTACGAAGAAACAAGTTACTATCCTTGGTAGATACACAAGTGATAATCAGTTGTCACTATCCTTGGTAGGTACATAAGTGATAATCAGAAACACCATGAACCTGAGTACATAATTTTTACCTAATTCCCCCAGACATTTTCTTTTTCACTTCCAATCTCCCTAAATTTGAATTTAATAGCAAATGTGTAGCAAGAACACGGAGAAATATCATCATTGCGCAGCGGTAAAGAAGTTGTTCTGGACTGTGATTCAGGCACAGTGACAGAGAAACCTGTACTATATTTATTGTCATATCCTACATAATGGGACATCCACTACACCATGAAATTTTATATCTGTGCTTTGACTTTAGTGTGATCACTATGTTTTATTGCTTTTCATCGAACCTGTTGGTTTTGTTCTGATGTTACAGTATATTATTGAGGTAGTAATGGGCCTCTTAATTATTCATCGCAACTTCTTTCCTTCCTTAGATTACCTCCAGATCGATTTATTACATCAGCACTTGCAAGCTCAATCAATCGTATGTCAGGGCCAGAGGGAAAAGTACAACTTCGGCATTAGAACAGTTGCTGCGCGTGGATATTGCGTTCTCTGCGTGATCCTTGTTATTTCAATACGTCTCCTCTCTACAGTCGCTCCTTTATCCACTGTCCTGTCTTTATATTTTTAATGTCATAATGATGAGCCTAATTTTTCCTACCATTTACCCCACACATTTCACAACTTCACCAGGCTACCACCACTTCAACTTACTCTTTTTTTTTCTTCTTCTTCTTTTTCATTTCAGGGTCCGTGTGACTTTTTTCCATTTCAGTCTCCGTGTGATTTTTTTTTTCCTTCCAAAATCTCACCTTCCTCGTTTTCAGGTTCCTGCAAACCGGCTTATATATTCACTTTATAATTTATCTCCATATGGTATCTTTTTTTTTTTTTTCTAGTTTCAGTGAGTTTTCTAATGGCAAAATAAAACGCCTGATAATTTTTCGTCAATTCCTCGAACTCGTTACATCCCGATTTATTTGTTCAGTATTTTCTTTGGTTACTCTCCTTCCTTTCCCACTCTTCCTTTCAGTACTCGGTGTCTTAGTTTCCACCAACACTTCTAACTAAATCTCCCTTTTCCTCCTTGTCCCCATTTTCCTCTTTGTTATAGTGCTCTATACTTTGTATCTGAATACTGTACTTTCATGTTCTCGCTCTTCCATTTATTCATAACCACAGTTTTTATGTTAACCAATGTCATAAAACGGGCTTCATAATCTTTTTCCTCATTATCTCCCCTCGTTCCTTCATGAGAATTCCCTCGTCTTGATATATTACTTATGTATATTTTAGACACTTTTTCCTTCTTTCATTTCCTTTTTTTCTTAGTCACAGTTTCTTTGCAACACAAAAACGCACTGATAATCTTTTTCTGTATTTCATTTTGTTTCATGGCTTCTTTTCTGGATAAATCATGGTGGTACTTTTTAGTGTGTGTTTTTTCTGTTTTCTCCTTTTTCTTACCAACAATTATTTTCATACCACGTAAAAGAACTTTATTTATTTATTTATTTTGTCTTTAACAACTTCACCTACCGCTTCCTTCTTTCTTGTCAAAATTTCCTTTATGCCACAAATAACGCATTTGGCAGATTCTCTTGTTTCCAGCTCCTCCGCCTCTTTCTATCTCTTTCAGGCTAACTCCAATTTGATTAACTTACTCCATAGTGCTTATTTGTATAATTTTCCCTTCTTCAGTCTCCGTTATATTCAGCCAGTTTCTTTCGTATCGGAATAACTTGTTCATCAATCTTACCTGTACAGTTCCTACTCATCCCTTTCTCTTTAGATTAGAATTTTAGTGGTGAATAACTTGATATTTTCACACCCCACTTT
This sequence comes from Coenobita brevimanus, assembly GCF_032717465.1. Classification (NCBI taxonomy): domain Eukaryota; kingdom Metazoa; phylum Arthropoda; class Malacostraca; order Decapoda; family Coenobitidae; genus Coenobita; species Coenobita brevimanus. Next base: position 14,019,112 of record NC_137067.1, on the reverse strand, counting down.
ATTGTAATTTTAGTGGTGAATAACTTGATATTTTCACTCCCCACTTTATTGTAATTTTAGTGGTGAATAACTTGATATTTTCACTCCCCACTTTATTGTAATTTTAGTGGTGAATAACTTGATATTTTCACACCCCACTTTATTGTAATTTTAGTGGTGAATAACTTGATATTTTCACTCCCCACTTTATTTTATTTTTTGTGGTGAATAACTTGATATTTTCATTTTATTTTAAGCCAGTTTTCTTTACTACACTAAGGAGCTTTACGATATCGCTTTCGCCTAATTACTTCGTTCCTCACACGCACTCTGGTATTTTAATGCCTTCACTCGGAACTTTTTTTCAAACGTTGTTAGTTTCACTCTCTCTGTCACAGTATAATTTTTACCCCAGTAATAACATGTTTGAAAGTCCATTTTTCACCTCCCCAACCATTATCTTCCTCCCTTCGTGTCAGTTCGGTTCCTGTTAATCAACGACGTTCCATTCCATTAATATTATTATCTATTTACTCTTTTTTTCTGCCTCTGTTCACCCCAGCATCTTCCCACAGCTTCGTCTTACTCCTTCATGCTTCCCCCCTCCCCCAGATTCCTCTCCACTACCACCCACCCACCTGCCTTTCACCTTTCATCCATCTTCCAGACCGTCATCTCCATAATCTTTTTTCCTTTCTTTTTGAGGTTTACTTTTTTCACTCGCAGTCCTGTTTCATCTGAGACGGTGCATTAGTATCTTTTTCCAACCCAGATTCGTTTAATTTTATCTTATAGGTGTAAATATAACCTTCTTCTCCAGTCTTATATATTTCTCAACTAATTTTTCTTTATCATACTTTTATTTTCTCCCTGGTATTATTTTTTTCTAGCCCCTCCTCTCCTCTCTTCTTCTCCCCTCCATTCCTCTCCTCTTCCACCTCCTCTCCTCTCCTCTTACACCTCCTCTCCTCTCCTCTTCACCGCTCCTCTCCTCTCCTCTTCCCCGCTCCTCTCTTTTCGTCTTCCCACCCCTCCTTTTCTCTCTCCCCCCCCCCGTCGTTTTCTCTTCTTCCCCATTCTTTTCCTATCTTCATCCCCCTTCCTGTCCTCTCTTCTTCTCCCTCGTCTTCTCTTTTCCTCCTTCCTCGTCTTCTCTCTTCTTTCTCCCTCCTCTTCTCTCTTCATCCCCCCTCTCTTCTCTCTTCTTCCTCTTCCCTCTTCTTCCCCTCATCTTCAACTGCAATCTATCCTTATTCATTCCATCTCCAACGTGCTTTCCATCTCAAACCTCTTTCACCTCATTTTCCTTCTCGTATTTCTTAATCATCCACGTTATAGCTTTATGGTCTCATTTCCTCACATTTCTCTCCATTTACAACTTGCCTTGCATAGTCTTGCTGCTTCTTGCGTAATCTCTTCCTTTTTTTTTTTTTTTTTTTTTTCAGTATATGGCTTATCATATTCCCTGCCATTGCCGAATTTCAACTTATTATACTCACTTTTTGACTCGCTCATCACACCTTGTCGTCTTCATCTCCCCTTCCATCATATTCTTACAACTTCGCGTCAAGAGTCGCTCTTTTCGATTTGCTGCCGTAAACTGTTATCCCTTATGGTTATTTTCGTTAACGTTTGTGCCACCTTCATTGATGGTTTGACTTAGATTTTTTGAGCCAGGCCTCTTATTTCTTGTTTCCCTTCTCCACCTCATCTCTTCCTTTCCTCCTCTTCCTCCTCCTCTTCCCCCGACTCTTGCTCCTTCTCTGCCTCTTTCCCTTTCTTTTACTTTTTCCCTTTCCCTTTCCCTTTCCCTTTCCTCCTCCTCCTCCTCCTCCTCCTCCTCCTCCTCCCCTCGCCTCGCCTTTCCACTACAGTAGTTATTTTTCCTCGTAACTACCAGATCGTCACGCCAGCCGCCGCTCACACCTCCTCTCCTGACAATTTTTAAAAGTTCTCCCTTTAAGGGTTTTATCGGCAATATTGTCTTTTTCTTCATTCTTGTTTCTGTGCTCGCTCTCTCTCTCTCTCTCTCTCTCTCTCTCTCTCTCTCTCTCTCTCTCTCTCTCTCTCTCTCTCAAAATTTTAGTTCCACCTTTTCCTCCTTGTTTTCCCTTCGCCATGGTACTCTTTACCTACCACGCTTTCATCATTTTCCTTATTAATCTCTCTGAGCATCGATCGTGTCCAGTCCTTCTCCTTCACCGCTCCTCACATATCATCTCACATTAACACACCTTATCCATTTGTTTCCTTCGATTCATTTTCAAAGTTTTCATACTGTTTTCCGTGACTTATTGTTCGTGTCATTTATAATCTTTCTTTCTTGTCATTGGGCCATAAAGTTCATATCTCTTCCCCAGTCTTCTTCCATTACAAAACTTTCTATTATGACTCTTTTTCATTCATTTTCCTTATGATCTTCTGCACTTTATCATTTCTCTTCCTCTCATCAGTATCACATTCATTTTTCTTCGTAAGTGCTCCTCCATTCATTGCCTTTTTCCGGTTTTCATTGCTTTAATTTTTTCCCTCAGTTCTCGCTTACCTTCCATTCGTCTCAGCATGATCATCATTCATTTTGTTACCTAATTCTTACGGTAATAAACATCCTCCTCCACTATTTTTAATTGCCTTTTTGTTAACTTCCTGTGTTTTTCTTTTTTGCAGTTCATGTCTTCTTTCTGGCGGCTCTTCACTCAGCCTTTCAGTATGTCTTTATTGCACACTTTTCCTAATTAATTTCCTGATGCTTCCTTCAGCATAATTCCTTCTCCTTCCCATATCTCGCTATTCCTTTCCCCTTGTTCCTCCTTTCTTGTTTGTCATCTCTTCTTCCTTCCTTCCCTCCTTCTTCTGTCCCCTCCATTCCTCACCCTCCTCTCCCTTTCACCGCCCTCTCTTCCTCCCTCACACTTCCTTCTATCGCCCAGTTTCTCTCTCACCTCCCTCCATGCACTTCTTACTCTATTTTCCTTTCCATTTTCCTCCTTTTCTCTTCCTTTCGCCATCATACCCTTGCCTTCCTCTCTTTATCCATTCCACAGCCCTCTGCCCTTCGTACCTCTCTCAACTGTCTCCCTTCCACTTCTCTCCTCTCAAGTCTCTCCCTTCCATTATCCTCTCCGTTTCACCTGTCTCCCCCCCCCCACACACCCACCTCTCTCTTCTTCCCACCAACGCCGTCCAGTGGCATTCCACAGCGACACTGGGAGTCGAGGTCAGGGCTTGTGCATGATCTCCCCCACCCGTCCCCCACAACCATTCCCCATCCCCTGACTCCTCACCACTCTATCCCTTATCACCTCCTCACGCCCCTAACCCCTGTCATTACGTCACTACCAAAGAACCGTTCTCCCTCTTGCATCCCCTTCCCAGGCCCCTCCCTTCATCCTTTACTCCGTATTCTTTTTCTCTCCCTTATCCTGGTACCATCTGTATACACCTTGATGACTGCTTACTTTTGGCACTTGTTTGCCCTGGTGTATCCTTCCCGACACAGTGCGTTTATCTGTGTTTGGTTCGTTTGTATGTGTTTGCCTTCAATTAGCATGTCTTGCCTTGGATCATCACTGCGTCCCTATTGACTTGCGATTCTCCTGGTGTGTTGCTTCCTCGCTTACTGCTGCCCTTGGCTCAGAGCACCCTTTAGACCATTCATTATTTTCAGATTTTTTGAACTTATGTAGCCTAATCAAGTAGTTTTGAACTCTTTCTTGTATTAACTGTTGTTTGACTGCAGTAACTGTGTGTTTGCGTGTTTGTGTTTGCGAGTGTCTGTGTGTATGTTTCTGAGTTTGCAAGCAAGTGTGCGCATTTCTGTGCATGTGTGTGCGCGATGTTGTGCATATGTGTGTGTTTGTGTGTATATACTTGTGCACTTTTGAGCTTGTGTGCGTGTGCCCATCCATACGCATACCCACACATTGTCTTAGTGACTGTGTCAGTGTCTCGGCCATGGTGCCTCAATTTTAGTGTCTCAGTGTCTGTATCTTAATATGTACATGTGTGTGTGTGTGTGTGTGTGTGTGTGTGTGTGTGTGTGTGTGTCCTCAGCATAACCATGTTTGTCTTATCCGTGTCCCTCCCCGCCTCTGTCTGCCTCGCCTCGTCCCAGAGTCACACAACAGGTTTCCTAAACGGCAGAAAAAGAATGATGGCGTGTACTTGGTGACGCAGATTGACTGTCCTCGTCTTGCCACGCACACTGTCCACAGTTCCAGTCCAGACGCACTGAAGTATACACGCACAAACACTCACTATACACACACGTTGACTCTTCCATTACCCTGAGAATCCCCCCTCCCCTCACACACATATCTATCTATATATACATAAATATACACGCATGTGTACAACTTCTAAACACACATGAAAGGCTACACGGTTATAGGAGGAGTAGACTGTAGCACCAGTCGAGCAGGGCAGTACTCCTAAGGTGGATGGAAAGCTGATGATAGGGAGAGCTGGAGCTCCCGTTTCATCAGCCCTCGGGACTAGGTCCTGACCATCCCCCTTAGCTGAACTTTTTCAGTGTCTCAGTAACACAGAGAGTAGGCCAGCATGCTCTCCAGTACAAGTTTCTCTAACTATCAACACCAAACTACATGCACATTACACACCACACTTCCTTTTTAAAATTTAAAAAGAAAAAAATGGCATCAAATAACATAGCCTCGGAGTCCCCATGGGGGGGGGACCATACATGCCCCCACCTTCTGCCCCTCTCCCGGTGACGACTCAAGATGACTGGAATCACTGTCTGACTCTCTTCTTCTTCATTTCTGCAACATTCGTGGCCTTTCCTCTAACTTTCGCTCTGTTGAACACCATCTCTCCTTCTCTAAACCTCACCTTCTTTTTCTAACTGAGACTCTGCTGTCTGAGGCAACTGACAGCAGACCCTTTTCTGTATCCTCCTACTTTCTCTATACTCATTTCAAAGCCATAGGTGGCTGTTGTGTATATATATGCAACAACTTATCTTGCTCTCGTGTTCCTGAACTTGATTCTTCCGAATTCTCTACACTCTGGCTTCGGCTTTCCTGTCATTCTCTGACCAAATATATCTGTGCTGTTTACTTATCTCGTAATTCTACTGACTATCAAAAAATCTTTGACTATCTTACTTCTACGATGGAACACATTCTATCCATTTCTCCTTTCTCTGAAATCTCCATTCTAGGAGATTTCAATGTTTACCACTGCCTTGGCTCTCCTCTCCTTTCACTGCTCCACCTGGTGAACAAGCCTACACCTTTTCTATCCTTAATGACCTAGAGCAGCTTGTACAGCACCCTACCCGTATCCCTGATCGCCTTGGAGAGAGTTCCAACATACTTGACCTCTTCCTTACAACTAATCCTTCTGCTTACACTGTTAATCTTTTCTCTCAGTTGGGCTCCTCCGATCACAACCTTATCACCTTAACCTGTCCTATCGCTCCAGTACGGCCTGCGGACCCTCCAAAGAAACGTCGTCTGTGGCACTTTGGAGCTGCGGACTGGGAGGCCCTCAGGCAGTACTTCTTTGATTTTCCCTGGAATGATTATTACTTCCATGGCCTGGAGCCATCTGGGTGTGCCTTGCGCATTACAGAGGTTATTCTTTCGGGCATGGAAGCATACATTCCTTTCTCATATCCTTTGACTAATGCACGAAAGCCTTGGTTTAATCACGCTTGTTCTAATGCTGTCCGCAACAAGGAGAGGGCCAATAAAAGGTACCGGAGCCAACCCAACCCTGAATCACATCTTTTATACGTTTCTGCCTGGAATCGTGCTAAGTCTGTTCTTCGCTCTGCTAAAAATAATTTCATCCGTACTAAGTGCTCTCAATTCTCTAACTCGAATTCTTCCCGCTCCTTCTGGCATCTTGCCAAAAACCTTTCTAACAACTTTACCTCATCATCCTTCCCTCCTCTTTTCTACTCTGATGGCTCTGTAGCTATTTCTTCTACTGATAAAGCAGATCTCTTTGCTCAGACTTTCTCCTCCAATTCCACCTTAGACGATTCCGGTGCTGTTCCTCCATCACTTCCCCCCTCTGACTTCCTCATGGCTGACATTAAAATTTCTTCAGCTGATGTATTTTTCTGCTGTCACAGGCCTCAATACTAATAAGGCATATGGGCCTGATGGGGTCCCTCCTGTTGTTCTCAAGAACTGTGCTTCTGTGCTTACACCCTGCCTAGGCAAACTCTTTCGCCTTTGTCTGTCAACTTGTACCTTTCCTTCTTGCTGGAAGTTTGCTCTCATTCAGCCAGTCCCAAAGAAGGGTGACCATTCCCAACCCTCTAACTATCGTCCAATTGCTTTAACATCCTGTAAAACAAAAGTTTTCGAGTTTGTTATTAATAGAAAAATTTTAAAGCATCTTTCATATCACAACCTTCTTTCTGATCGTCAGTATGGGTTCCATCAGGGACGCTCCACCGGCGATCTTCTCACCTACCTTTCAGACTCCTGGTCATCCTCCTTTCGGGACTTTGGCGAAAGCTTTGCCATTGCACTTGACATCTCTAAGGCTTTCGATCGAGTCTGGCATAAATCCTTAATTTCCAAACTGCCCTCTTACGGTTTCTATCCTTCTATCTGTGCCTTCATCTCTAGCTTCCTCTCTGGTCGTTCTATAGCCGCTGTTGTAGATGGCCATCATTCTTCTCCTAGATCTATTAACAGTGGCATTCCTCAGGGCTCTGTCCTATCACCAACTCTCTTCCTTTTATTGATCAATGACCTTCTAAGCTGTACATCTAACCCTATCCACTCATACGCTGATGACTCCACCCTTCACCTTTCCATTCGATTCCCGCAACGTCCATCTCAGCAGTTACTTCAACAAACAAGGGATGAGGCTATGGCACACCTAATGTCTGACTTGGCTCATATCTCTAACTGGGGTAAAAATAATCTTCTTGTTTTTAATGCATCAAAGACTCAGTTTTTGCACCTATCAACCCGATAAAATCTTCCACAGGTATACCCACTAATGTTTGATAATATTCAGCTTAATCCTGCATCATCCTTGAACATGCTTGGGGTTTCATTTACTCAGGACTTGTCTTGGAAAGATCATATTACATCTCTTGTAAAATCTCCTTCCAAGAGATTGGGTGTGCTAAGCCGACTCCGTTCCTTCTTTACCCCTGCACAATTGTTGACTCTATACAGGGGTTTTATCCGCCCCTGTGTAGAGTACAACTCTTATGTGTGGGGAGGCTCCCCACATACAGCTCTTCTCAATAGGGTGGAGTCAAAGGCTTTTCGTCTCATTAACTCTCCTCCTCTTACTGACTCCCTTCAACCTTTGTCTCTTCGCCGCACTGTTGCATCTTTATCTCTTTTCTATCGCTACTTCAATGGTCACTGCTCCTCTGAACTGTCTGCATGCATTCCTCCACCCCTACGACGGGCGCGTAGCACCCGTCTAGTAGCAAACTCTCATCCCTTTTCTGTCCAACTCTCTAATGCAAGAGTTAACCGTTACTCCCAGTCCTTCATTTATGCAACATGTCAGCTCTGGAACTGTCTCCCTCTGTCTGTATTTCCTACTTCCTATGATCTCCAGTTTTTCAAACGCAGTGTGTCCAGGCATCTGGAAATGATCGGATCTTGAATTTGGCTCTCTCTTATATTTTGTTTTTCTCTTGGAAGAAATAGTTTTGTAGGCTCGTTGCTTTTGGTTCCTTCTTCCTCACAAAAAAAAAAAAAAAAAAAAAAAATAATAATAAGCCAGTTAGCATGAACAGTGACATCCACTGACACCCACTTATCTCTCATATCCACATAATTGGCTGGCCCACACAGGCATGGCCAAAACGGGCTGACAAACACTAATACACCATAAACAATGGTGTGCGCAGGCAAACACACACGTGGTCAGTTTGTCTCAATTGGTGGGGAAGATTTCCCTTCCTCCCTCTCTCTCTCTCAGTATAAAAGATCCCGGCCCCAAGCAGTGTTTCACAAATACGAAACCTCTTCCTGCCTCTCACATTGGAACCGTGGTGCATTAGTGGCCTCTCAGTCACCAAAGCTATTTTTATTTTGTACTTCAGAGATTTATGGTGCGGATGCAAAAATTAAGACACACATACAAAATATGACCAACCTCAAGAGGCCATGTTAGTTTTTGAGTCTTCAGCGTACAGGAAAGGCAGAAATGTGTTGATACAAGCATATAACTGATTCAATCCTGACTGTTTTATATACAGCTCGGAACCGTTTCAACACTGTGTGGAGAAGAATAAAACAGGTCTAAAGTGAAAAGTACATTCTCCAGACAAAAATAACGATGTGCAGAAAACTACTGACCGAAGTGTTTGGTCATATGTTATCTCTTATATGGAGGAACGTAAAAAAATATAAGATAGTGAGGAAGCTCGTTGCTCGACACAGACAGGAGACCCAACACAACAGCAGCTGCAAGCGTGATGACTGTGTGCTGGAACACTTTGCCTATATATGATTACTTCCAATACAGCTTGTCAGTCACAGGAAAGGTCCGGAGAAGGTCACTGAATCACTTAATATATAAATGAAGAATGACCACGCATTCTACTAGTATCTAGGACATGTCTAAACAGAAATCGCAGTCCTTATAGACCACAATAACGTTATATCAGTGTTTCTTTTTCTCCTCATTCTTTCAGTCTTTTCTCCTCTTCTTAATTTCCCGTCACAACCCTGCACTTTTATTTTTAACAGCGATATCAGTTTTTGTCTTTCCACCTCTCCCTTTTACTCTCAAATAGTTTCTCTCATATCACAAATAACGTGTTTGATAATATCTCCCATAATCTTTAATCCCTCCCGTTCTCTTTGATGATGTATTAAGTCTACTTTGTCCATGCATACTTTTTTCCTCTCCGACTCTACCTGTTATTCTTATTCTGTCATTTAAACAGTAAGATACCGTCTCTCCTCTCTTCCTCCAAGCATTCCCTTCTTCCTCTTTCATCGTTCCGGTTCCTATTTATCTCCAACATTCATTTCATTTGTAGTATCTTTTATTTTATTTATTCTCTCCCCTGCCGTCCGTCTCACCATCTTCTCACAACCTGGCCTCAGTCTTCCCTCCCCCCCCTTCCGTCCTACTCCCCTTTCCCCCAACCACCTACCCTCGCACCCACCTCGCCTTTCACTTTTCATTCATCTCTCTGACTTTCATCTCCATTTTTTAATTTCTTTCATTTCATTGTAAATCGCCATCGTCGTCGTCATCGTTTTTGTTTTCCGAGTTCATTCTCTCCTCAGTTCTTCAACTCTCCTTTCATTCTCTCCCCCTTTATTAATCTCCACTTTTTTTTTTCTGTTTTATCGTAATCATACTCATTCACATTCCATTTTAATTCCAAGTTCAGTATAATTATCTGATATCACTTTCAGTGTTCATCCCATCTACTTCTTACCCTCCTTCTTCTCATCTTCATATTCATTTTCTTCCTTACCTCAGTTTAACTCTCAATATCTTACATCTAGCTTATTTCTTCAACCATCCCATCTTCATCTTGCCTTCTTTTTTCATCTTCGTCTACCTTTATTATTATTTAAATTTTCCATCACTTTCGAACCCTGTCTCATTTCATATTACTTTTGATACTATTTTCCGATCGCTTTTCCTAAGTATGCCCATTTTTTTCACATCCAATAACCATTCACACTTCAATATTGCTATTTGACCCCCTACACTAGCCATCTCATCTTCAGCTTGCCTTCCATTTTCTTGCATCTTCATCTTTAACACAAACCATAGTCCTCTTTTTCACTCATTTTCCCTCCCTTCTGTCCTACTTTCATCTACGCTTTGGTGTAATTTCCTGAGCCATTCCCCCTTCCACCCCTGCCTTATTGAGCTTTTCTCCTTCTTTTTTCCTTCATCTCAAACTCTAATCTGGTCTTGTTTATGCTCACACTTTCTCTTTACTGCTCATTTCCATTTTCCGGTCATCTCTCATCCTCCCATCATAAACTTGCTTTCCATCCCCATCCATATTTTCTGTTCTCTCATATATAATTTTCATACATGTTTTAGTACTACTTTTCCAACCCTTGCTCTGATCTCTCATCTTTAGCTTCCCCTCCATCTCACCCTCGCCTCCTCTTCCCACAACATTAGTTATTTTTTTCTCGTAACTACCACATCCTCACGCCTGCCGCCGCTCCTATCTCCTTTCCCAGAATTTATTTATGAGTTAAACTTTTAAGTTTTTTATCGACAGTCCCCTCCCCCCCCCCTCTCTCTCTCTCTCTCTCGCATTTCAAAATATTTAGTTCCATCTTTTCCTTCCCGTTTTCCCTTCACCCTGGTACTCATTACCTAACACGCTTTGATCATTTTCCTTATTAGTCTCCCTGAGCCTCGTTCGTGTCCAATCCTTCTTCTTCAACGCTGCTCTTATATCTTCTTACTTACATTAATATACCTTATCAATTCTTTTTCAAAGTTTTCTTAATGTTTTTCGTGTCTTGTTGTCCATGTCATTTATAATCTTTAATTTTTGTCATTGGGTCATAAAGTTCATATTCCTCCCAAGTCTTCTTTCATTATTAAACATTCTCCTATCATGCCTTTTTTTTTTCGGCCTTTTTCCTTATGTTCTTCTGCACTTTCACATTTCTTTTCCTATGGTGCCACCTTTGTTTGTTTTCGTAAATGCTCTTCCATTAATTGCATTTCTTCCGGTTGGCATTGCTATAATCGTATCTTTTGTTTTTTTTCCCCTCAGTTCTCGCTTACCTTCCATTCAACTCAGCATGATCATCATTCATTTTGTTACCTATTTCCTACGGTAATAAACATCCTCCTCCACTATTTTTAATTGTCTTTTTGCTAACTTCCTGTGTTTTTCGTTTTTGCTGTTCTTGCCTTTATATTGTGGCTCTTCACTCACTCTTTCATTTTGTCTTTACTGTACACTTTTCCTAATATAGTTTCCTAATGTTTCCTTCATCATATTTCCTTCTCCTTCCCACATTTCGCTTTACCTTTCCCCCTTCTCCTCCCCTCTTGTTCGCCATCTCTTCCTTCTCCCCTCGCTCTTCTGTTCTGTTCCTTCCTCACCCTCCTCCTGTCCCTTTCACCTCCCTCCTTCCCTCCCTCGCACTTCCCTCTACCGCCCTCCATCCCTCTCACCTCCGTCCATACCCTTCTAACCCTATTTTCTTTCTCATTTTCTCACAACCCCCATTCCACTACCCTCACATACTCTCCCACCACCACACCTGCACACTTCCTGTCACTCACCCTTCTTTCACCGCACTCATGCCTCTTGTTATGCACCCTTCCTCACCAGTCACACACACTCCCACTCTCTAAGTCATGCACGCTTCCATCAGTAGTCACACACCTTAACACCACCATCATGCCGTGTCCCTTTACCAGGTTATGCACCTTTCCACCCACACCGTTGTACTGTACACATCCTCCTGACACCACCATCGCACACATCCTTCTGACACCACCATCGCACACATCCTCCTGACACCACCATCGCACACATCCTCCTGACACCACCATCACACACTTCCTCCTGACACCACCATCGCACACATCCTTCTGACACCACCATCGCACACATCCTCCTGACACCACCATCGCACACATCCTCCTGACACCACCATCGCACACATCCTCCTGACACCACCATCGCACACATCCTTCTGACACCACCATCGCACATATCCTCCTGACACCACCATCGCACATATCCTCCTGACACCACCATCGCACACATCCTCCTGACACCACCATCGCACACTTCCTCCTGACACCACCATCGCACACATCCTTCTGACACCACCATCGCACATATCCTCCTGACACCACCATCGCACACATCCTTCTGACACCACCATCGCACACATTCCCCTGACACCACCATCACGCACATCCTCCTGACACCACCATCGCACACATCCTCCTGACACCACCATCGCACACATCCTCCTGACACCACCATCGCACACATCCTCCTGACACCACCATCGCGCACGTCCTCTGGACGCCACTATCCGAATAAAATAGGAATTACTGTAAAGTGAATAGATTTATAATTTGTTGTAGACGGAAAGGACATATCCATGGCTGTAGAATGAGAACATGGAAGAAGTTAAGCCAAAATCAGTGCTGGAGAAAGATGGTGACAGTGGATGAAACACACTTCCATTAGCTTTGAGAAGGGATGTGGTGGTAAACAGAGAATACTAATGTGAAGCTGACTCAGACCCACGAGCTGAATTACCAGTTTATAGCTCACCGGGACACTAGCGTGCCTTATAAGGTATCGAATCCTTTACTACCCCCAGAAACCTTATACTGACACACACACACACACACACACACACACACACACACACACACACACACACACACACACACACACACACACACACACACACACACACACACACACACACACACACACACACACACACACACACACACAACACACACACACACACACACACACACACACACACACACACACACACACACACACACCAACGACGTAATTATAACGAAGCTTAAAGTCTGGCACAAAGCATAGCTTTCCGGTGCTCAGAATTACCAGGCAAGGAAACCCCGGGAGCAATATCACCTACAGTAGGTTGTGTCGTGGAAGGCAGGAATCTCGATACTTGTTTTGTTGCTTTGCTGAATTACCTCTCTAGTTATTAGGCGAATAATTAGGAAAGTCTTACGTAATATATTGATAAGCCGGGAGGGTTTCAAAGAACCTGTTACTGGTTTTACAGTCATTACTCTCTCTCTCTCTCTCTCTCTAATACACACACACACACACACACACACACACACACACACTCACACACTCACACACACACACACACACACACACACACACACACACACACACACACACACACACACACACTCAAACACTCACACACTCACACACACACACACACACACACACACACACACACACACACACACACACACACACACACACACACACACACACCACATCCCTTCTCAAACCTAATGTAAGTTTCTTTCATCCACTGTCATCATTTTTCTCCAAGCACACACACACACACACACACACACACACACACACACACACACACACACACACACACACACACACACACACACACACACACACACACACACACACACACACACACACACACACACACACACACACACACACACACGCACACAAACACGCATACGCACAAACACGCGCACACACACGCGCACACACACACGCACAGTAAGTAAGTAGGTAAGTATTTATTGACCACAATATCCAGTTACACATACAAGATTTCAAACAACAATAAACCTTATCATGATAAACAGCACATCAGATATTATCAGACAATTATGGTCCACAAAACAAGCGAAGTATTAAAGGGTTGATCAGTACATCTATATAGCATTACTCTATCTATCTATCTATTGCCAGAAGCCTCAATCCCGTTTGGGGTGGCCACAAACAAATCGCCTCCACGTCGTCCTGTCCCCCGCCATTTCAATGCCCTGCTCCCAACTCACACACCCCCTCTCTCATATACCTCTCCACCCCATCCCTCCATCTCATCCTCGGCCTCCCCCTTCCTCTTCCCCCCTCCACCTCACTCACATACACTCTCTTCGTCAGTCTTTCACCCTCCATCCTCATCACATGGCCAAACCACCTCAGTGTGTTCCTCATAACACTTCCTATCACATCCACATCCACACCACAACGCTCCTTTATATCCTCATTCGTCAACCTGTCTCTCCATGTGACTCCACAGGCTCCTCTTAAATAACTCATTTCCACTGCTCTCACTCTTGACTTGTGTCCCTCCAACAATATCCAAGCTTCACTTCCATACGTTAGAGCTGGTATCGCAATACTGTCATGTAGTAACTTTTTCACTTCCATGCTCACTTTCCTGTTTCTTATAACTGCTTTCAAAGAACCAGCAACTTTTCTTCCCTGCTGTACCCTTTCAAGCACTTCACCCTCCAAACCTCCATCCTTACTCATCACACTACCCAAGTACTTAAACGTACTCACATTTTCCAATTCCTCACCATCCAACCTCGCTGTACATTCACTGACTTCACCTCTTTCAAAGACCATTACTTTACTCTTCCCTACCTTCACCTTTAGATTCCGTTTCTTGCACACTCTCCCAAATTCATCCACCAAGCCTTGCAGCTCCCCTTCGTCTTCACTCAACAACACAGTATCATCTCCAAACAACAGTACAGGGAGTTTCCAAACACTATCCTCTCTCACCAGGGCCACTCCAACATCCACTACCCTGCCTTGTACCTATTTTATTACCCCATCCTTGAACAGATTGAACAACCATGGAGACATGACACATCCCTGTTTCAACCTAACCTCCAAAGAGAATAATTCACTTAGTTCACCATCCACACGCACTGCAGCCTTAGCACCATCATACACACTCTTCACACCATTCAACAACTTTCCATCTACTCCATATATTCTTAATACTTTCCACAATCCTTGTCTATCCACCCTGTCATATGCTTTCTCCAAATCCATAAAAGTCGCATACAACTTCTTTCCCTTCTCTAGAAACATATCCACTAAAGATCTAAGAATGAAAAACTGATCTACACAACCTCTTCCCTTCCTAAAGCCTCATTGTTCTTCTCCAACTAATTCCTCTGTTCTTTCTCTAACTTTGTCAATAAGTATCCTACCATACACTTTTCCTATTATACTAAGAAGACAAATGCCCCTATGATTACCACACACTTCATTTTCCCCTTTTCCTTTGTACAAGGGAATTATTATACCTGACTTCCAATCCTCCGAGACTCTACGTTCCTCCCAGGCCAATCTGCACATCTTCCACATCCATTCTACTACTATCTTTTCCCCATGCTTCAGCATTTCACCACACACTCCATCAATTCCTGGGCTTTCCCCAATTTAACTTTCTTGATTGCTTCCACAACTTCTATCCTACTGATTTCTTCCTATCTTCTCACCTCCCTCCTTCTCCCAGCCATTCCCCAGCCACTTATATTCGCATTACTTCCATCCTGTATGTTCAATAATTCCTTAAAGTGTTCTCTCCATCTGCTCAGTTTTTCTCCCTTCTCCACTAGTAATCTACCATTTTTATCTTTCACTCCCCTGCTAACCTCACTTCCACCCTGTCTTACTCTCTTCACCTCTTTCCAGAACATTTTCTTACAGTCCCTCCACTTTACACTCAAATTCCTTCCAAATTCCTCATCCACTCTCTTCTTACTCTCTCTTACTAATCTTTTCACCTCTCTCTTTCTTTCTACATATAACTCTTTCTTCTGCCTCTCAACTTCTTCCACGCCCCTATTTCTCATCCATTCATTGTATGCTTTCTTCTTTTGTGCCACAGCCTATCTCACCTCTTCAGTCCACCATCCTGTTCCTTGCACCCCCCCTCCGTCTTCTCTTCCTCCCACACACCAGATCACATGCTGCACATATTTCTTCTGTAAATATCCTGCACACACCTTCCACATCCCCCATCTGCTCCAATTCATATTTGCCCAATCGTTCCTCCACTTCTCCCTTATACTCTGCCATTTTCTCCTCCTCTTGTAACCTTTCCACTCTCCTTGCAACTACTCCTTCCTCTCGTCTTTCCCTTCTTCTATTCCTCCATCTTACTTGTATCCTAATTCTGGCCACCACCAAGTAGTGGTCAGTTAGTCCACTCCCCCAGCCTCTATAAGTTCTTGCATCCATTACACATCTTCGCATCCTTTCATCCACACACACATAATCAATCATTGCCTTCCTTTCATTCAGTTCACCACCCACCCTTCTCATCACTCGCCATGTATACCTGTGGATCATTTTATGCCTGAAGAGGGTATTGGTTATCACCAACCCCCCTCCTAGCACAAATGTCCACTAACGCACTGCCATTCTCATCTATCGCAGCAGGCACACCCCACTCACCAACTATCCCATCCACCTTCACATTTCCTACTTTACCATTCATATCGCCGATCAAAAACACTCTCTCATTCCTTCCAAACTTTTCCATGCACACTTCCACATTTGTCCAGAACTCTTCTCTCACTCTGCTAGCACGATCTTGCGTTGGCGCATACACACACACGATCGCCTCATTTGTATTCCAACTTTCAACTTTACCCACACAATCCTTGACCCAACTGATCTATACTGTCTTATGCTCTTCTTCCATCTTTTACTCACAACTATACATACTCCTTCCTTTGTCCTCTCATTCTCACCTACTCCTGCACATATACCCCACCCATACTCCCATTCTCTCACACTTTCTCCTCACCAATTTGTTTCAGTCATTCCACATACATCCACTTTTGCACCCTCAAGCACCTGGACAATCTCTCTCTCTTTCACCTCATCATTCGCTCCTCTTACATTCCACGTAGCCATTACCAAGTCCTTTGTCCGGTCCTGGGTCGTCATCGTTTGGTCAGTCCTCGTCCGAGGCTTATTGTTTTTTTAGTTAGTTGTTTTCCGGGGAGGGGCACTAACCCTCCGCCAACCCTTTTAGTCGCCTTTTACGACAAGCACGGATACTGGGGGAGTATTCTTGAAAAAAAACCATACCCCCAGGGGTGGAAATCATTACACTTCTGATTAGTAACGTAACTACAATTTGACCAATCACGTTTTTTTACAAAAAAAAAAAAAAAAATCCCAATGATATATCACGGTTAGAATAAGAGCATACAAAATGAATTAAATACACTTTAAATAACATAGGTTATGATAAACATTATAGTACACACTAGCCAACACAAGAAAGGACCTTATACACTATCTCCTCAATAGGAAACTGAGCATCGTCACCAATGATTTGACTCCAGGAAGTAAAGTTATATCTTGTACATATGTGCTGAGTAGTGGACACACCTCCAGTACATGCAACTCTGTTTGCACAGCACCACATGGACAGAGCCGCTCTGCTACCGGGAGACGTCGCCGTCCACGCCGATCCAACAGCCCATCTCAATCGCCAGATTGTGACTGATTACCTGCAGCCGACTAAATGCCATTCTGTGTACCTCACTAGTTTTACCACGACATTTATAGATCTCGTGAACTCTTAAGGTAGGGTTCAACACATTATAAATTAGCCTTCTAGAAGATGTAGAGTTAGAAATTGATTGCTTTAAAGATTCATTGCCGACTTTAACATCATCAACAGAATTATTAATTAAACTCTTAATGTGTTTACTTGTTGGTGAGTTAGCCGCCATGGTCAGCCTGACGGCGTGCACCCACGGGTCATCGGGCATACCGCGCCTCTCCCCCCACAGTCGCTGGAAAAGCTTCCTCTGCCTTGCTAGTACTAAAGATCTCAGTGGCGGGCACCCGAGTTCCACGTAACAAACGTCCGTGCACGTCGTCATACGAGCTCCCAGCAGCTGTTTAATACCGCAGTTATACATTTTTTCCATTGGCCTCAAGTTCCCATTGAACCAGGACTCACAGCCATATAGGATGGTTGACATTAAGGCTACTTCAAACATTTTCTTTTTAACATAAAATGGTATGTCTATATTCTTTTCCAAAAATGAGAAATTTCAGAATGTGGCACATTTTTGCTTGTGCGTGGGCGGTAATGGCGGACGATAGGGTGCCGTCGCTTGTGAACAGACTGCCCAGATACACATACCTGTCACACCACTGCACGACCATCTCATCAACGCAGAATGGCTCACGATCGCCCACTGTCGCATGGATTGCAAAGAACTTGGTCTTAATATTATTCACAACCATGCCATTATTTACACAGAACTGATTCAGAAATGTAAGTTTATGTTCCATCCCGCGTCGTGTTGTCGAGAGAAGAACAGTATCGTCCATAAGGACAAGGAGATGAAGCCACTGTAAAAAACCATCTGGCCCACAATTGGACTTTATCAACTTAATTATGCTGTTTACAAAAATGGTAAATAATAAACAAGATGTTGGGGACACCTGTCTGACGCCGATCCTGGATGTTACAATGGCTGTCCCAATAATGCTCAAAGTAACCCCGTATATCGCCACCAGCGCCGCTAACATTCGCGACCCGCACCCCAACTCACGTAACATGCGAAACAATTTGGCGCGAGGGACCCGGTCGTATGCCATTGAAAAATCGACAAAGCAAACAAATAACTTATGCTTTCTCCTGTGGGCCAGATAAATTAACAGTCTAAGTGCCACAACATGTTCAATGCAGCCCCGGCCCTCCTGACTCCCTGCCTGCTCCCGTTACGGAACAAACCACATAATTAACCGAGTTGATAGCACCATGTCATACAGCTTTGCCAAACAATTTATAATATTTATACCACGGTACACACACACACACACACACACACACACACACACACACACACACACACACACACACACACACACACACAAAGTACATCAGTATTTAGTTTCACATTAGTTCAGGTGTGGACAAAAGTTCGGCCGCTGTTTCACTGCATCTTCTTCACATGTATCATATCAAAGAGAATCATCTATGAGCACTGACACAGACCAAGTCTTTCTCAGCTCGGGATTATTCAACCAGAGGAAAGTAGAAAGTGGTGGTGAAAATTGTATTATGCAAACTTGTCTGTGAGTGTACGTGGTTGGCAGCTCTGGACTACGTGTGTATATGGGGAGGAGATTTAAGTGGGGGGATGGGTGTATGTGGGTGTGGGTGTGGGAGGCATAGTGTGGGTGTTGGGGGCTGGTGGAGTGTCTTTCCCAGGCCATAATAGTGGTGCTGATGATTTACACACACATACACATACTAAGTCACACCTGCCTACGTCTTTCATATTCGTAGACATTTTATTGGTTCTTAAATATTGTAGCGCTTTCCTTAACGAAGTTTTATTCTTGACATGAACATCCCTTATATGACCTTTATTCTTACAACATTATTGGACTGTATAATTAGTCGAAGGACCTTGACTTCAGGAGGGACAGAATGAACATAATAAAGCATTATTATGTTTATCATGCAAAATGAACGTCATGTTTACCAAGCAACAATGAGAATCGGTGCTTTTGCAACATTGGTTGGACCGTCCTTCATTTTTTCCCACAAAACAGGGAGCATATTCTTATTGACAATTTAAAAATATTCATCTTTGTCTCGGTAATTGAATGAGACAGTGCCCCTCTTCATATTCATCTTTGTCTCGGTTATTGAATAAGACAGTGCCTTTCTTCATATTCATCTTTGTCTCGGTTATTGAATAAGACAGTGCCCCTCTTCATATTCATCTTTGTCTCGGTTATTGAATAAGACAGTGCCTTTCTTCACAGCACTACGGTCCAAGGCTACAGAGACACTGGCAGTGATTAGATGAACTTTATTTTGCAGTATATCTCGGGTAAAATTCGTCTTTTTATATACTTCAAAATTATATCTCCAGTCTTATTACCACTGACATGTCTGGCAATTGTGGCAAAGATGAGAATGTAGTTAAGCCTGTTAGTATGATGATGCCTATTCTCTTTACTCCTGGTACCGTGGGACAGTTTTATTCATTGTGGTAGTGACTGCCATGGTGCAGGGGTTATAAACAACTTCACTTAACGCTTTCAGCAAGAGAGATCATTCCTTACTGAATGAAATCGTCCTGCGTGACCCGCTGTAAGTTACAATTGGGGCTGAAGGCTGCAGTGCACATGGTACTCAAGTTGCTTCTAATATTCATGTAAATCTTCAGCACTGGTTATAACAAGGTGTCTCCTTCCTTGCTGCTCTTGCTCACGATCTCATCTCACACATACTCACATTTGCAAGTTTATTCTGAGTTTCTACGTAGTGTTGTTTAGCCAGGCAGCCGGATCTCTTACCGTCACCCCTCGACTTCTGCCAGCGGGGATGCTGAATATGTGATGAAAATTATGTATATGCTGTCATTGCCATTTTATTTTAAGCTCAAGAGTGCACAGCAACACATTTTGTATGAAGGTGGTCACCTTTTTTAAATTATATTCTTCAGTTTTTTGTTTGACTACCATAAAATGAGAGTCAGCAATTTTTGAAGAACCCAAATTTGTGGTAGAATAAATTCAGGTCATTTACATAAAAGACTAGAGATGGTCCGACCAGTAATTCCAATAAACAATGGTTGCAGTGTAGGATATTTTTACTTAGAGCTCCGGGCGAGACTATTAAGAGTATGTAGCCGTGTTGAGAAGAGTAAGACCGTATTATGATGCTTAGGTAGTGAGAATGAGGTAAGCAGGTGATATACACACGTAACGGTAAAGATACAGTAAACATACAGGAATGGGAAGATGATGGGTTGTTTGTGGCTGTGCGGTAATGGGGTGAAGTGAGGCAGGAAGGTGAGGTAGGTAAGGAGACATAATGAGAAGGTTGGAAGGTGAGGCAGGAAGGGGAGGCAGGCATGGTATGATATATGAGGCATGAAGGTAAGGCAACAAAACTGTGTAATGAGACAGGAAGAGTAGGCAGGCAAGCAGTCTGAGACAAGAAAGGTGCAAATTGAGCCAGTGATAGTGTGCGGTAAGCCAGGAAGGTGAGGCAGAAAGACCATGCAGGCAGGGAGACAGACAGAGTTGCATGGCCAGCATGATTACTAATGCCTGCCGTGGGGGATGTTACCCCAGGCGCGGTATCCGCTACCTTAACCACCCCAGACAACACCCACAGCGAGCCGACGGCCGGCCTGGGGGGACGGGGTGGGAGTGGGGGTGGGAGTGGCGAGAGGAAGGTGGGACATTAAACATACCGAGGGGAAAGAAGGTTGAGCGGGGTTACTTAAAAGGAGAGTGACAAGACAAAGATATACAACAACAGTGACACAGAAATATAGAATTAGAGACAGATCATAATTATGATGGAAGAGAAAAACGAACAGTTGAGGGTGAGAGACTGAGGAGCAGGACAATTTAAGAGGAAAGGTGAGAAAATCCTACTACTCGTGTAAAAAAAGAAGAAATAAGACAGAGTTGTATAATTAACTGTGGAAGTGTTAAGGGTCAAGCAAGAATGAAGTAATTCTATTTTGAGATCAGTAGGTCTATGGGTAAAGTCAAATATTCGGTCCTTAGATCATTTGTAAGGTGAGGGTGCTGCACTATCTTTTTCTTGTTACCTTTATATTAATTAGTACTTGTCCAGTGTTGGTAATTCTACGGCTTTTTTATCAGGTGAACACATACATACCCCGGTCACACCCTGAGACTCTTTGTTCCTACTTAACACTGTGTTGTATATTGCATGACTTATTCAGTCATCACTGTTCTGTAACATTTGCCTGGTATTCTCAACAGTCTTGTGCCTCGAGAGCCTAAAATATGTGTCAGGACTGTAAAATATCTTAATACATAATAACCAGCAACATACATAATATAGTCTAGAAGTTAGGTCAATGTCAAACCTAGGGGCCAAAGGAAGTGACGTTAGCACCTTTCCAGAATGTCTCTCACCAGCACAATAGCCCACAAACAGCGCCTCTTGACCATACACACACATACACACACACAGGCTTCTAGAACATTTCAACAACAGTAGAGCCCACGTGACACGACCCTGCTAAACGAGAATGTAGGAATCAGAGATCAGAAGAGGGCTGGCGATCGTAGCGAAAGGTTGGCAGAGAGAGATAGAGCGAGATAGAGAGGTAGCTAGCGGGACTCTACTTTATACTTCACTCGTGTGTGAGAAAATATTTCCAAGACAAATAAAAATAGGCCCATACTAATCTTTGCTTCTCCTGTCATTGCATGACAAAGGGAACGAAGGTTATCTACTTACAAAACTACTCACGTATAACAACAGCTTGTCCACGAGTCTAATATATGTATAACTGATCTACAAAACACACTACAAGAAGCTACGAAGTTTCCATAAGATATGAGCTAATTACCAAACTTACCCTCTTCAATACTCTGACATCATTTGTATTTGATTTTCGTCTACCTCCAGACGATTGAATTTCAGTTTAGGAGAGACTTCGTTTTTAGGTTTGGCTACGGCCTTCATTAACAGATCCTTGCTAGAGGGTTCTAAGCTGAATAAAATCACTTAGAGGCAGCAAAGAAACAAGACGACGTTATCGCACTGAAGGGTTAAACTCGGAAATCGTTTTACTGTATTAAAAATAAAGTTCTGTGCCACATCATGCTACTGGGTAAAGTAGTCGAGTATCTTTGAATAACACTCCTCCCTGCACATTATCTGACATTCTCAGCAAATTAGTTCCGCGCCTTTAAAATCTAAGCATTGCCTTGGATCCTTTCATGACGCTAGAAATCCTACATTACAACCAGTACTCCGTGCTACATCATGGTGATGGAACAAAGTAGTCAAGCAATACCACCGACACTGACAAGGCAGTGTGCTGCAGCCACTGGAGGTTCCTTCCGGTTGGCTCGTGTCTTGAGAGATATTCACAAACAAAATTCCGTATTGTAAACACGATTTATGTTTGCAGGAACAGCAAGTGGCGTGGCAAGATCATACAGTCTCCCTTTTTCCTCCTTCCTTAGAAAATAAATCTTCGTCGTAACAGAGAAGTGATTGTATTTTTTTTTTTTTTTTTTTTTGAAACTCAATCACCAACATATCCTGGTTGTGTACTGAGAATGACTTGATTATGTCTTGTACCTTCAGTTCAGTAGGCTGGTGTGCGGCTCTTACGTTCAGCTCGTTTGTGTATTTACTTATCAACATAAAATCAACAGGTTTCCTGGCATAAAAAGAATATAGTGTTTCGGTTATGTAGATAAAGTTGTAAAACTGACTTCATTACCAGTCTGAATGGGCAAGAATGACTGCTTTACTCTCTTACTGTAAACTAGAATGACTGATTTGGCTGTTACTGTAAACTTGTTGGTGGTGTGTTGAGTAGGCATTTAGTTCGGTTGATTTACAACACCCTGAAGTGCTTCATCAAAGAGCTCTAACTCCGAGCAGAGGAGCAGCATCCAGTATTTGTTTAAAGCATGGCCGAGTTACTGTATCTTCTCAGTTTGCATTCAGTTATCGAGAAATATAGCCTCATTAAAGATGCAACGGCTTTAATGAATGTAAGTTTACATGTTTACTGTAAGTCTGCCATATCCACCTCAGACCAGTGATTTTTTTTAAATTCCCATTGCACCTCTTGTAAAAGACGTTATCGTTATAACTACATTACACGCAGGCATTCTTTTTTTAATTCTTGCTGCCGCCACCAAACGATTATGTCAGCTTAGGAGAGCACTCCAATAGTGCAGGAGTTAATGGAAGTTATATCTAACCCCTCCAGTTAGAATTCTTATGAGAAAAGTAGCTTTAGCTAGCAAGAATAAAATATAATGTGAAGCTTCATGTGTAAGTGTGCCTTATCCGGTAGTAGCGAAAGGAATGAATGGAAGGAAGGGGATGAAGATAGGATGAGGGAGCGTAGAAGTAAAAATGAAGGAACAGCAAAACAGTGAAAGATAACAAGGGAAAAGGCGAGCTGACTAAGTGAGGAAGAAAACAAAAAACACAGACTGGTAGACCACAACACATGAGCCAACTCTAACATTTGCCACGAACAGATCTGATCAATAAATATTAATACTCTTGTTCAGCGATGAGTTTATCCTTGCAGCACGAGGACGCCAGACGATTTTGTCCTGCTCAGGAGAGGCCTCTGAGGGCAGTTTGGTTTAGACATGTCTGTATTCCACCCTTAAGCCTCTGGGGACCCATATCTATTTTCCTCTGCCCAGCTCAAGATTATTTTACAGTGGTTAACTCCAGACAGTTTTCTTTGCCTCCAGGAATCCTCGCGAGTTGTTATGATTAAAGGTAAATATCAAGCAAGGGATGGCCCAAGATGGTTATACATAATAACTGGAGTGAGAAGGTTGGCAACACGTAGAACCAAGGCATTGAGAATCCCACGCCACACCCACCACAGCTTTTCCTACATCCCACACATTAACCATTAACATTAACCATGGCAGCCCCTGGACGGATTTTTGTTTTTTGTTATTTCCGGACAACGTCATTCAGCTTAGGATAGTTGTCTCAGTGAAGTGGTTGATGTCAGCCTCTAACCCTTTAGTTCACAAAGTCTGTACCGAGTTGAGTAAAATCGTCTTAAAATAGCGAAAAGAAAATGGGGTAAATGAAGTTCTTATCAAACCCTCTAGTGTGCAAGCTCTATCCCGGTTGGGCTAAAGGTTCAAAAATAGCTAAAAAAAAAAAAAAAATACGTGGAGAAATCTGTATCCAGCCCACCAGTTAAAAAGTATGTGCTAAGTTGAATGACATCGTTTGGAAATGGCAGGAGTGAAATAAAAATAACTTCCCCGGCCTGAGGAAGATCATAGGCGCCACATTTATCAATATCACATTTTCCACCATGGGAAAACTAGGGCTTAAAGTTAACGTATTAACTCGTTACTTGCTTTAGATATTAGTTTCACACCAGCTGGTGTATAATATCACAAGAACATATTTCGGTTGGAGTCTCATAATTCATCATCATCATCAACTTCGTCGGCGTATGCGTCGGCGATGGCGTTGTTGTCCTTATCCCTGTCATCATCATCATCATCACCGTCGTCGTCGTCGTCGTCGTCGTCGTCATCCTAGTTTTCAACTGAAGACTGGCTGATGTAGGATGTAGAAATACGGAAAGAGGACATGAATACAAGAGAACTGTCAACACCATGGCGTAGAGAGTGTCAATTTTGGCAAAATCCTAAATTAACAGAGTACTAGTTATAAAATGGGTCCTTTTTATCCAGAAAAGCAAAATATATACTTGGTTTTTGTTTTAATGGTCATTTACCCACATATATTTTGTCAAGTTTTGAAGGATCAATCCAATAAAATTACATAATCGTTAAATGCAGGTACCCAATAATTTTTTTCTCAGGTGATGTATTTATCATCAAATTATAAGAAAAGATGGATGTATGATTGTATATTTTTTGTTTGTAGACTCCAGTATAGAGTATTTTTGCCTTTAATAACTTGATGAAACTCAGATCATGGTTTCATAATACCGTTTTTGGACATATCTTACAAACGGATAGACAGACCTTTAAAAATGCCTATGACAATAAGTTAAATTTTGCTTGGCTGTTGTCAACCTACAGTTTACCTTATTTCTGACTAACTGGACTTCTGACATAAAATTTGCCTTTTCACAGTTAGATTACAGTGCATTTATGTAGGATTCTGGGCTGGTGGCAGAGACATACTCGCATGAGTTACAAACTGTTTCACTGCAGTTAGTGTTCTGAAAATGAGTCAGAGAACAGTTAAAACCAGTGCAAAGTCAACCTGTCATCTCAGTCTTTTGGTGGGATGTGGAAAAGTTCTACCCCCAGCTGAACTCCTAACAGCAAGAGATCTGCTCAGGTATGGCCTGCTTAGGAGAGAGCAGATGGAAGAGGACAGACGAAATTATCCTATCAGTTACCTGATCAATAATGACATCGTTCCTGTCCTAATAGGTCTGTGGGAGAAAGCTAATGCTTTATTCAAAGTGCCTGTAATTAACAGTGAGGTTAGGATCAGGACAAAGATAAAGGCGTTATGGAATGAGGCTATAAAAGTGGCTCTCGGGAATGTAAAACTGGAATTCAAGGACAGATTCATGATGAAGCTGGACAGACTAGATGATATTTTGAACTGTCACTGTGAAATAAGAAGTTGCTGTGAGGCAGGATGTAACTCAAACTGCTCCAGTGAGATTCATGTTGACTGCACCTGTAGGCGGGAACAGGAAATACTAGTCCAGGAGCTTGCCTTCATAAAAGGTTAAAGGGAGAAGATTGGCAATGTAGGACCACATCAGATGGGCCTCACTGACCAAAAGGAAACCAAGTGACAAAGAGAAGTATTACAGCGAAAGGAAGAGAGAGAAAAGGCAACAGAGAAGAGAAGGAAAAAGAGTGAAGTATCAGCAAAGAATGAGGACTGTTTAGAGAAAAGCTAGGTTTTGAACCGGAGACAACATCCAGTGAGGATAATGAGGATGTTGATGCTTCTTTCCCACAAGCTTCAACATCAGCCTCTCCAGTGACAAAAAGAAAGAAATACAATACAGAAGACATCTCCAATATAGCTTTGGCCAGTCTTAGGCACCACATGGGCTCCGGGAGACTGCTGAAATTGCGACTGCTGCCAGGATAGATGCTGGTCTCATCACAGAGACAGAGACAACACTGGTGATTGATCTCAACAAAGTGAGAAGGGCCCAGGAGAGACTAGCTTGGGGGTTTGTTAAAGATGCAGAGGAGAAAATTAGAGAAAATGGAATCACCTGTATCTTCTTTGACAGGAGAAGAGATGACACTGTCACGAATCAAATTCGCGACATTTTCCTTTTGTGAGAAACCACGAACTATTAGTGGAAAACTCACTGTGTATCGCTCAGTAAACCGTTTCTCTCTCCATTTCGGTGGTATACTTTTTAAAACATTCGTCACTGTTTCAAAAGTGACCGATCTAATGCACGTCATTAAGTGCTCTACTGAGCGATACTATTGTTTCTTTATTGTTCACCCCTGCCTGCCTCGACCGTTAAAAAAAATGTGGCCATAGCGCTCCCTTTCTTTCCCACGAGTTAGTCAGTCAAGTGTCTGTCGTGACAGAGTGAGGTACTGTGCTCCAGCAGTGAGAGGTCAGCTAGCACCCAGACTTCACTAGACTACAGTTCTCCAGGCTCCCACCTTTCTTGGTGATACACCACATTCATTGACCAGTATTTCCTTTTTGTATTTTCCTAGGTTTAAGAGTTTAGTTAATTGTGCTGTTCCTCACATGCTGGCCGGCTGCGCCGCATGTTGTTTTTTTTGGCGTGAGAATTTAGCTTTTGAGTGACTGAGTGAGTACGATCTCTTTATTTGAGTTCATTTGAAGTCTAACGTTAAATTTATTTCTTTGTAATCAATAAATTTAACAGTTCTTTTTCTTGAGCTTAATGTAATGTAAACTCGTGTTTCATTTCTCCACAGTTAAGCTTATTTCCCTTATAGCTCCTAGCTTGCATAAACGTTTTGCCATTCATAACTGCTACTTAGGCCAGTCTTGTTGTATTAAGCTTAAAATCCGTTGTGCCTTCTAAGAGTTAAGCATCAGCAAGAACCTGATATCATTAATAGTATTAGTTATTTATTGTCAGGGGTGAAGTCACTTTCTCCAGAGGCTAACGGTACTAATAATCAACATTTTTGAGTAATTAGTCTCTGCTGTGTACTGTTGAGAAAGTTTATAAATTCTCGTTCTGAGAGTCCGGCGAAACAAGCCGGTATAAAGTAATCATTGCTTGATTTAGCAAGACAATTCATTGTCCCTGCTCTTCAGTATTATTGAACACTATCATTTAAATAAATTTTGCATTTATTTTAAAAACCCCGTGACAGACACCAAAATAATGTTGGAAGCTGAGGGCAGTAACAGGCTTTTTCCTAGTCTTGTCAAAGAAGAACACTACTGTACATAGTATGTAGGGAACCAGGTGGCAAGTACTTGTGGCATTTTGTCCTAGAAGAGGCAACAGAAAATAGGTGCCATGCTAAGGCAGTTGTTGATCATCTGGTGGAATGGCTGAAAGAGAGAGGAGCAGATAACACCCTAGTGGCTACTGGGGACGACAGTACCAATGTCAACACTGGCTGGTCAGGAAGAGTCATGCATGAAGTGGAGGTAAACCTGGGTAAAAGGTTGGTTTGGATTGTTTGTGACCTGCATACAGGATGAGCTGAGCCTAAGACATCTGGTGACATCCCTAGATGGCAAGACCCTGAGCAACAATAGGTGGTCTGGGATTCTAGGATCTATGTTAGACACTCCCACGGAGTTGGAAATCAGTCTTAAATTCACCAGGGTAACTGTAGGACCCCCATTGCCCAATCTCAGTCAAGAGGTCATCAAATACCTCAGCACCGATCACTCATATGGCTACAGGATTGTCACTGCCATCAGATCAGGAAGTTTGCCCAAGGATCTTGCTCTCCTGGAGATGGGACCAGTGTTTCACAGCAGGTAGTTTATCACGGCTTTAAGATATTGCAGACTGTGGATATCCAAACATGGTTTGAAAGAAGGAAGCATAAAAAAGCTGAGAATGATAGTGGACTTCATTTGGGGGGTCTACATACCTAACTGGTTTAATATTAAGTTAAATCCTAGTTGGGTGGATGGTCCAAAGCATGTGTTATACCAACTATAACTTCTGAGGAGTCAGAAGAAGCAAGTGGTAGGCATAGTGATGCCAACAGTGAAGCGTTCTTCCTGGTATGCGCATTGTGAAGCTGTACGTCAGGCTATGTTGTGCAGTGATGAACCAGAAGAACGGAGAGAGGCAGTTGAAAGAATATGTGCAGTTAGAGGTGAAGAAGATATGGAGACACAGGTTGGAGACTGCAGTGTCAGACCCAGTAAGACACTCAATATTAATCCTGATGCCACCAAACTTGTTGAGCTCATTGACTGCAACACTCATATAACTGAGCCACCTTTGACAGGAAGGCTTACCACTGCAGCACTCAGAGAGTTTCTGGAGAAACCCATGGAAGTTTCAGCCTGGCCATCATCCACCCAGTCAGTCGAAAGGTGTGTAAAAATGACAACCGAAGCTGCCCAGCATGTCATCTCTCAAGATAAGAGGGAGATGTATATTAGAGGCCAAATGATCAGTAGGGACCTGATGTCAAGGAACAAGAGCAACACTGATCTGGCAGCTCTCACTAAATTCAAATACTGTAATGACTTAACTATGAACTTAAATTTTGATGAATAAGCTACTGATAGCAGACCATGACACAGATTTTGCAGGATAAATGTTTCAAGACATGTGTTTATTTTATGTTCAAAAGTGTAAAGTTTTATAGCTATTATTCATGTGGATTAAGCCTTCTATAAGATTTGAAATTAAAGGTTAGCTTAGTGAAGAACATGATTGTCATTTGTAAGTCTTGGAATCAGTTTCAACCTTACAGATTTTTTAATGTTATATGTTTCTGCTTTATATGTGACAACTGTGACATTATGTGTGCTTGATGTTTGTCATGTTACATTTTGAAAGGCATAAATAGCTAAAATAGTATTATATAGTTAATATAGAATGTTATAAGTTTTGAAAATAAAGTCTAACTCATTAGAGAACTTTATTAAAAACATTGTAATAGTTCAAGTGGGGGCATGAAACTAGTGCATAAAAACCATATATCCCGCCCTTATTTTAACTTGAAATGTATGTAGGTAGAAATTATCTGATATGTTAGTTTTTGTCACTTTGAGGTCAGTACACCAAAACGTACTATTTGGACACTAGTACCTGTGAAATATTTGCAGTATTAATATTTTATCAGAATCTGACACCCCCTAATGCCTCTGCCATATGAAAGGGGCCGTACAATTATTCACACACCATTCAGGCCCTAGGAACCCTGGTTCCACATTATTCAACCTCCAGGAATGATGGAGAGGTCGAGGTATTTGCTGGGGTTTATATATGTCTGTCCAGTATAGAATATTTTTAAAGACGCTATTTAAGAATCTTGCGAGTTCATAAGTTTGTTTTAGTGTCATGTTTCGCCTGAAGAAAAATATAAGGGATTTATGTTATCAAGAAGTAGGCGTCCACACCACGGGTCTGGGATGTGGCGAGCAAGCAAGGTCGCATATTTAGATTTTTAAAAGCAATTTTTTTTCTTTTTAAATAAGAAATGTCTGATAATACTGGAAGGCATGTTTCATGACCAGCAAAAAGGTACGACAAGCCGTGACTGATTTAACAGCTGAGAAAATTTTAATAAAGTGTTTTCTGTCCTGGCCATTTTTTTTTTTTTTTTTTTTTTTTTGCCATCTTTGGCTCTTTTGGGAAAGATCCTATTACCACTGGAGGGCATTTTTCTTGGCAATTTCATAATGGTATAGCACGCCATGATTGGTTCGGTGGGTGTAGAAAAAAAAAAAAAAAAAAGGTTTTGGACACTCGCAAGTAGGAAAATTTTACAAGTCAAATGTGGCAAAAATTTTGCATACCAGGTTTGGGCTGAGATTCATTACATTTGTTGGACGTTAAGATAAGTGTGACACTTATCAGACCGCCATTAGTACTGTGTAGTTCTGTGTGGGTAGTTAGGTACGGAAGGAGCTCAGTCTTCCATCCATCCATGCATTGCCAGACGCCTTAATCCCGTATGGGGTGGCCACAAACAAATCGCCTCCATGTCGCCCTGTCCCCCGCCATTTCACTGCCCTGCTCCCAGCTCACACACCCCCTATCTCATATACCTCTCCATTCCATCCGTCCACCTTATCCTTGGCCTCCCCCTCTCTCTCCCTCCTTCCACTTCACTCACATACACACTCCTCGTCAGTCTTTCACTCTCCTTCCTCTTCACATGGCCAGACCCCTCAGTGTGTTTCTCCTAACGCTTCCTATCACATCCACATCCACACCACAACGTTCCTTCACTTTCACATTTGTCAGTCTGTCTCTCCATGTGACTCCACATGCTCCTCTCAAATAACTCATTTCCACTGCTCTCACTTTTGACTTGTGTCCCTCCAACAGCGTCCAAGCTTCACTTCCATACGTTAGAGATGGTATCACAGTATTGTCATGCAGTAA
Source organism: Coenobita brevimanus (assembly GCF_032717465.1). NCBI lineage: Eukaryota > Metazoa > Arthropoda > Malacostraca > Decapoda > Coenobitidae > Coenobita > Coenobita brevimanus. The sequence continues at coordinate 13,988,545 of NC_137067.1, read as the reverse complement.
CTTTTTCACTTTGATGCTCACTTCCCTGTTTCTTATCACTGCTTTCAAGGAACAAGCAACATTTCTTCATTGTTCCTTGTTCCCTACCTGATATTCAGTGTGCCTGCCATAGTGCTGGTGGCAATGGGTGCATTCACTTGGACCAGCAGAGGAGGAGGACCCGACACTGCTGCATTTGCATAGTACATCCACATGACAAGAACACCCACCCAGAGTGCTATGCGGTGGAGTACCCAACGCTGCTCCATCTGCATAGTACACCCGCATGGCAAAAACACCCGCCCATAGTGCTGCTGCAGCTAGATAATACACCCACATGGCAAAACATCCACCCATAGTGCTTCATCATCATTGCCCCTCTCATTCTACTCCATTCATTGTCCATGATAATGCCCTTCTCACTCTCCTGCCCTTATCCTTGCCTCTCTAACTCTCTTACCCTTGCCACTGCCGTTCTCAGTTTCTTGTCCTTGACCTTGCCTCCCCCCCCCTCTCTCTCTCTCTCTCTCTCTCTCTCTCTCTCTCTCTTTCTCTTTTGCCCTTGCCATTGCCGTTCTCACTCTCTCGTCCTTGCCTTTGCCACTCTCACTCATGTGCTCCAGCCTCTGATGCATTGCCCTGTCTTGCTCTTCACACATACTGTACTCTCCCTATCCTGTGACCTCACCATCCTGCCACCATAGCCACCTACCCAGGTCTCCTGCCTCCTCTGCCCCTGCTCCTGTCCCTGACCTTGATCTTGCTCACCCCTCCCTGGTTTTCCTCTCCCTTTATCTTTGAACCACCAGTGTCCCCTGACCATGTCTACTTCCCTAGTCCCTGACTGTCTTACCCTTGCCTCGTGCCTGTCCCACACACTTGCCTCGGCCCTCACCGTATCACTACCAGTCCTTTACCCTGCTCACGTGCTTGCTACAGCCCCTTCCCCAGCCACTGCCTGCATCTTTTTCCAGCCCTCATAATTCAACCACTCTAATCCTCTACCCTACTTGTGCCTGCCCTGCTTCATGTTACGTTCCCTGCATTCTTCTCTTGGCATTCCGTAACCTCTCTGTGCACCCATCGCAGCCTCCCCCTCCTCCTGCCTCTCCAACTGCCATTACCCTTGTCAGTCTTGCCGCTTGTATTCAACCTGCCTTCCCTACTGCCCCTGCTCCATGTATATCCCTGCTTACCTTACTGCCTTGCCTTATGCCTGCCTCCGCCTGCCCTTCTCCTCCCCTTGCCTTCCACACTCCGTCTCAATCATCATCAACCTGACTTTAGCATCTACATCAGTGGCCTCTTATCCATGGTATTAACTTGTCATCCATAATTCCCTCCTGTCATACACAGCCGTCTTAAATAATACTCTTTCATTTAAAGGTATATTGAGCTAAAAGTTTATTCTTACCGCCATAAAATATGAATCTGTTTAAGATTGCCGTGTCTGTCACAACCTGTTCCAGATAATAATTATAAGCCTGTCAACCCACACAAACTCTCATCACTCTATATACAACTTTTCTATGCAGTTGTTAACCATTCATAACTTATGTATGCTGTCACTAACTTCTTTCTACAACTTATTCATACTGTCACTAACTTAACGTAAATTTTCCCACCAGTAATTTATATATGAAACATACTTTTGCCATCACCAACGTCCATTTTTAACATTTTTATTCCATCACTGATCTTTATGCAACTTTAAGTCACCACCAACATTTTTCAACTTTGCATATCAACTTTATACAACTTGTTCATACTATCATGAATTTCTGTCAGTAATTTTTCCTTTCCGTCCCTCATCTGACTCTTCCGTTGAGGGACGTATCTTATAACTCCTGTCTTGTCAATGAACTGGTAATAACATCCCTCCTCTGACTTCCTCATGGCTGACATTAAAATTTCTTCAGTTGATGTATTTTCTGCCATCACTGGCCTCAGTACTAACAAGGCATACGGGCCTGATGGGGTCCCTCCTGTTGTTCTCAAGAACTGTGCTTCTGTGCTTACACCCTGCCTAGGCAAACTCTTTCGCCTTTGTGTGTCAACTTGTACCTTTCCTTCTTGCTGGAAGTTTGCTCTCATTCAGCCAGTCCCAAAGAAGGGTGACCACTCCCAACCCTCCAACTATCGTCCAGTTGCTTTAACGTCCTGTATTTAAAAAGTTTTCAAGTCAATTCTCAATGGAAAAATTTTAAGGCATCTTTCCTATCACAACCTTCTTTCCGATCGTCAGTACGGGTTCCGTCAGGAACGCTCCACTGGCGATCTTCTCACCTACCTTTCAGACTCCTGGTCATCCTCCTTTCGGGACTTTGGCGAAAGCTTTGCCATTGCACTTGACATCTCAAAGGCTTTCGATCGAGTCTGGCATAAATCTTTAATTTCCAAACTGCCCTCCTACGGTTTCTATCCTTCTATCTGTGCCTTCATCGCTAGCTTCCTTTCTGGTCGTTCTATAGCCGCTGTTGTAGACGGCCATCGTTCTTCTCCTAGATCTATCAACAGTGGTGTTCCTCAGGGCTCTGTCCTATCACCAACTCTCTTCCTTTTATTCATCAATGATCTTCTAAGCTGTACATCTAACCCTATCCACTCATACGCTGATGACTCCACCCTTCACCTTTCCATTCGGTTCCCGCAACGCCCATCTCAACAGTTACTTCAACAAACAAGGGATGAGGCTATGGCACACCTAATGTCTGACTTGGCTCGTATCTCTGACTGAGGTAAAAATAATATGGTTGTTTTTAATGCATCTAAGACTCAGTTCTTACACCTATCAACCCGACAAAATCTTCCACAAGTATACCCACTAAAGTTTAATAATATTCAGCTTAATCCTGCATCATCCTTGAACATGCTGCGGGTTTCATTTACTCGGGACTTATCTTGGAAAGATTATATTGCATCTCTTGTAAAATCTGCTTCCAAGAGATTGGGTGTGTTAAGCCGACTCCGCTCTTTCTTTACCCCTGCGCAATTGTTGACTCTATACAGGGGTTTTATCCGCCCCTGTGTGGAGTACAACTCTCACGTGTGGGGAGACTCCCCACATACAACTCTTCTCAATAGGGTGGAGTCAAAGGCTTTTCGTCTCTATAACTCTCCTGCTCTTACTGACTCCCTTCAACCTCTGTCTCTTCGCCGCACTGTTGCATCTTTATCTCTTTTCTATCGCTACTTTAATGGTCACTGCTTCTCTGAACTGTCTGCTTGCATTCCTCAACCTCTACGACGGGCGCGTAGCACCCGTCTGGCAACAAACTCTCATCCCTTTTCTGTGCAACTCTCTAATGCAAGAGTTAACCGTTACTCCCAGTCTTTCATTTATGCAACAGGTCAGCTCTGGAACTGTCTCCCTCTGTCTGTATTTCCTGCTGCCTATGATCTCCAGTCTTTCAAATGCAGTGTGTCCAGGCAACTCAAAATGATCGGATCTTGAATTTGGCTCTCTATTGTATTTTGTTTTTTTCTTGGAGGGAACTGTTACTGCGGGCTCATGGTCTTTGGTTCCTTCATCCTCGCATAAAAAAAAAAAAAAGCTGGTTTATGTCTTTGTCAGAACCCTTCCACGCCTCATATAATTACCCTGCCAGCAATCCAACTCAAGTCAAACCTACCCTGCTATTGCATTAACCCAGCCATGTATACATACAATATCCTGCCTCGCCAATTATCTAGCCCACCATAAACCCATTCCATTTTGTCTTACAATTACCGGCTCAGCTATCTTGCCTTCCAACTTCCCTATTACCCGTCCACCCTACCACCGAACCGACCCCCAATTACACCACACTGTAATTGACCTATAACTTACCTTCTCCTCCATACACGACCTTGATACCGCCTTCTGCAACCCTACAGTGCGCACCCATCCTATCTTAAAGTAGTGTTAAGAAGGTAAGACAGATACAAGGCACAGGCAGTGAAACAGGAGATAATGGTAGTACACAGTGGGATGTTGGAGGAGGGAGGGACATATACAAAGCACGGACTGTGAAATGGAAAATATTAGACGACAGTGATATAGTAAAGGAAGGTAGAACAGTTAACAAGACAGAGACGGTTGAACTAAGGATACTGATAGGAAATACTGCCATAGTGTAGTTTAGGAGGAGGGCAGGACAGATACAAGGCACATGTGCTGAAACTAAAGATAGTGGAAGACAGTGGTGTGGTGAAGGAGGGAAGAAAAAAGTAAAAAAAAAAAAAAAAACACCCTGGAACAGAAGATAGTTTCGGTATACAGCGTAGCGGTGTAGGAGTTGTTATATGGTTGCTGTGGCCAGGAGTTACCTTGTTTGCAACCACCCATAAACTTTGTGTATGTCAGGAGACTCGAACTCACGGCATACCGTTCCTCAAACACGAGGCCAGTACCAACAGACCGAGCCAGCGAGTCTCCACCCTCTCTTAAAATTACAGTACATATCACGAGCCAGTAATCCCATGGCAGCATTGTGTCCTGCCTTCCATGTTCCTATTCCTCCCAGAATATCAGAGTTTTATTCCGTATCATCTTATTTTTCCGTGGCTTCATTTTACTTTTAACATAAAAATATTCCATGTAATACCGTCCAACGGTACAGTCGTCTGCAAATTGTCGGTGAACTTTAGATAGTGATAATTTTTTTTTTTTTTTTTTTTTTTTATGACCGACTCTGGGCATAGGCTTCACAGCCTGCTTTCAAGGCCCTGTAGTCCTCCTACGTACCGCACACCTCTACATGTCACCACTTCGGCGCTAACACCCACCATCCATACTGAATACATGCTAGGGCTGTCTCATACAGGACTGGTGTATTGGCATTAGCGGGGGTACTTTTAAGACATGTCGGCGGGCCTTCTGGTAGATCAGTAAAGTCTGATTTTATGATATTCAAATCCTTAAACTGTTCCCTGCCTCAGCGGGATTTGAACCCGGGTCCGTCAGGACTGCAGGCCAACTCTCTACCGATTGAGCCACCGCCTCCCCCATATACCCCCCCCCCTCCCTGCCGACCATCCACATCCCACCGGGATAAAATTACAACATTCTCGGGCCACCCCGACTTTTTGCCCTTGTTCTAAAGTCCCGTCTACACGAGCGGGCAGTGCCCGATGGACAAACATTGTTACCATATCACGTTCCACACAACGTTGTACTTTTAGCTTTAACTGTCCTGCGACGGTTCTTACTGTAACCCATGTCGTACTGCACTCAGTTTTGCCAAGCACCTACTCTGGCCGCTGCCCGACTTCGACTGCCCAACCACCGCCCGGTCTGCCGTGTGGACAACAAGGCAGGTGTGCCGGGTAGTGGCCACAGCCCACTGGGAACTACTCGATCTGGTAACACTGCTAAAGAAGCGAGGGATATACGCTCAGGGGACAGTGCCCGCCAGGGCATTGCCGCTCGTGTGGACGGGGCATAATTAAAACTTCCACGGGCTCATTTACTTTTGAAATTGTGTCGCTTGTGAACAAGAGTGGTGCTGTAATGAGTGGGTGGGGACGAGGTCAGGTAACGCTCCAGTTACAGGAGGGTAGTCATTATAGCCATGACGATAACGCTGTGACTACCGTACCTCGAGACGACTCACTCATGTCAGCAACGGGAAGGGGCAGCAACGGGAAGGACGCACCACAGCTGCTTTGCATGTCCGTCCATGCTTGCATGTCTCTGCTCTGTATTGGAAAGATGTAAAGAAAGCCTCGAGGTGAAAATCAAAGCAACGGATGAGTAGAAGGAGCAGCTGGTAAAGTGACTGTGGAAGGGAGATGCTGTACTGAAGAAATGGAGAGTACATTCCAGTGTGCTGTTAAATGTGGTCATTGAAAGGGTTGCTGTGATATCAGGCTGGCAAGACCAGTGGAAGTAAGAGTGTGAATGGATAGTGAAATCAGCAATGAAAACAACACTGAAAACAGTCATGACGGGAAAGTCATCAGGATGTGGAAAATTGCTGCGCTGGGGAGATAGTTATGGAGGACGTGAGGGTTGTGTATTGTATGTCAGACTTGATGCAGAGGAGACTGCCTGATGGGTGGAGGCATGATGCTGTCATGCCCTTGAGTGTAAAGAAAAGGTGAGGGGGAGAAAATGTACTGAGTGTTCAGCACATTATTGATGGAGAGGAGACAGGAGTTAGAGGAAAGTTAGTGAAGTTGATTAGGATTAGGGACCGAGAAGAACCATGTAATCAACAAAGTATTATATCAGATAACGAAGACATGCTTTGGGCGTTGATAAGGAGTAAATTAGGACATTGCAAAAAGTTGAATAGCTAATAACGATGTGTGAGAACTGTATTATGCGGTTATAACAATACTGTCCTCATTAGAGGGGATAAAATGTAAAAAAAAAAAAAAGCTGATGAAATAATGTAGGGAAAGTCTGGAGACGCTACACTATGGATATGGATGAAAATAGGAGAGGAATGAATGAGGCAGTATAGGAGGTGGGAGGGTGAGGCAAGGCATGAAGACAATTGAGACAGGAAGGTGGTGTGGATGAGACAGGAGTAAAAGAGGGTGAGGCAGGGAGTGACTGAGTGTTAGGCAAGGGATGATGGTGTGTTAAGCAGGGGATAGTGATTGATGCTGAATGATTGTGTGTGTGTGTGTGTGTGTGTGTGTGTGTGTGTGTGTGTGTGTGTGTGTGTGTGTGTGTGTGTGTGTGTGTTAGGCAGGGGGTGGTGGTTGATGTGGCAGGGGTAAATGTGATAGGCAGGGGGTGATGGTGGATGCTGCGTGATGTGTGTGTGTGTGTGTGTGTGTGTGTGTGTGTGTGTGTGTGTGTGTGTGTGTGTGTGTGTGTGTTAGGCAGGGGGTGGTGGTTGATGTGGTAGGGGTAAATGTGATAGGCAGGGGGTGATGGTGGATGAGGCATAGGTAATGGAGGGTAAGGCAGGTGATATGTTAGGAAGGGGGTGATGGTGTGTTAGGCTTGGGATGATTGTGAATGAGTCAGCGGGTGAGTGTGTTAGACAGGGGTAATGGTGGATGAGGCAGGGGGTGATGGTGTGTTAGGCACGGGATGGCTGTGGATGAGTCAGTGGGTGAGTGTGTTAGGCAGGGAGTAATTGTGGATGAGGCACGGGGTGATAGTGTGTTGGGCATGGGATGATTGTGGATGAGTCATGGGTGAGTGTGTTAGACTGAGGGTGATGGTGGATGAGGGAGAGGGTGACAGGGAGTTAGGTAGGTGGTTATGCTGGGTAAGACAGAGGTGAAGGAGGAGGCAGGGTGTAAAGGAAGGTGAGACTTGGGGTGATGGAGGGTGAGGCAGAGGGTGATGGTGTGTTAAGCAGAAGGTGAAGCAGCGATAAATCATGCAGTTGTCAAGGGACAATGGTCAGTGAGGGAAGGAAAGACGGATGCTGAAGTTGAGGGTGATGGTGTGTTAGGTGGAGGCTGATGGCAGGGGATATCCCATGGGAATGTGAGGTAAGGGGTGACATGTTATACGTAAGCAGTGATGGTGGGCGGGGACGAGGCAGGGTGTGAACTTGGTGAGTCAGGGGATAAGAGTGATGAGGCATGGAGTAAGCAGGGGATAAAACAAGGAGTAAGGCATCCGCTTCCCACTTTATACATGGGCTTTATTTGCCCCTGTGGAGAGTACAACTCATGTCTGGGGCATCTTGATCTATTTACTGTCGCTACTTCAATGGTCACTGCTCCTCTGGAATGTTTGCTTGCATCCCTCCAGCAATACGGCAGGCGAGTAGTATCCGTCTACCAGCACCTTCACCCCATGCTCTGTCCAACTCTCTAATGCAAGAGTTAACCGTTACTCACAGTCCTTCATGTATGCAACTGGTCAACCCTGGAACCGTCTTTCTCTGTATTTTCTAGGTCAACACCGGAACTGTCTTCCTTTGTCTGAGCTTCCTACTGCCTATAACCTTCAGTCTTTAAATGCAGTGTGTCCAGGCATCTTGACATAAACGGATCTTGAATTTGGCCTTGTACTGTCTTAGTTTCTTTTTTTTTTTCTTGGAGGAAACAATTCTCGGGCTTCTAGCCTTTGGTTCCTTCTTCTTTGCATTAAAAAAAAATGCATGAGAACCCCCTCAGTGACTCTCAGGTACCCTTTATGACCGTCCCTTGATATGACTTGATATGACTAGGTGTAATGTTGAACCCATGCAGGGGGATGGCGTCTCAGAGCCCTACTGTATGTATATACCACCCCCATTGCTTCCCTGACCTGCCTACCTTCATACCCTTCCTACCCTACCTGGCTCTAATGCAAGAGATAACCGGAACTCTGTCTTTCATGCAAGCAACTTTTCACTTCTGGACTCACATCCTCAGTTCCGTCTTTAAACTGTCATTAATCTTCAGTCCTGTAAATGCAATGTACAGCCGTCTTGAAATGAACTAGGATATTTTATATTTTTTTAGTAAACAAAATTTGTAGGCTCCCAGAACTGGACTGAGCCTTCCATCAGTTAAAAATAAGTTTTCGATATTATCTACTCCTGTATTCCATAACCCTCTTGATTTCCTTCACTCATTCAGTCAGTTTGTCTCATTTTCTGACTAAATTTCACTCACTAACATTAACATTCCCTCGGTGTTTTATCATGCACGCGCGCACCCACGCACACACGCACGCACGCCCCCTCCCCCCCACTCTGTCTCTGTCTCTCTCTCTCTCTCTCTCTCTCTCTCTCTCTCTCTCTCTCTCTCTCTTACCATTCTCACGCTTCACCACTCGTTCACTCTTTCAGTCTCATTCATTCACAGTTTCAACCGATCACAGTGTCAATTATTCTTTCATATTCACTCTTGTTGTCTCCTTTACTCTCTCTCTCTCTCTCTCTCTCTCTCTCTCTCTCTCACACACACACACACACACACACACATTCACCCGTATGTTTATAGATGGAGGGGGAGGGAAGAGGTTGTGGTGGAGCGTTTGACAATGTCTACACAAATATCTGTATGACTGCAAATTTCTCCCAGCCAAATATTTATAAGATTCTATTAGTACCATAAGAAGGTATTTGTCCATTCCGGTGCGACGTGGTTTTGTTTGGATATGACGCAGTTGTGTGTTGGTGGACTCACTTTAATGCATGTTGTTACATAGCCTATGATTTCATCATCCTTTGTGTAATTTTAACGCACAGTTGCTGCATGTTTGATCACGAGCGTGTTCTGCCTCAGTCCCCCCCTTCTACCGTTATAGTAGAGTAAGTCGTTCTCTCTGTTATACTTTGCGGGATTTTCAGCTCTCTGTCCCCATGGCTTCATTTGCGCGTCCCTCTTACAAGTTGTATCAAGCTCTGCCAGCCCCTATATAATGAGCTCAGTCTCTGCATCATTGCCACTTAGATCTGCTCCTCATTTTGTTCACATCTCTGTCCTCCCCTGTACAGATATTATTATTGTGAGTGCTCAAGAAATCTCCAACCATCTAGCAGCTGTGTGTAATTTGAGTATAACTGTTGTTGCATTTTTTTCTTGTACTGTATAGCATAAGTTTAATTTGTAGGCCTAGTGAAGTTTTTTGTAATTCGTGTGGGGTTCTTTATGTCAGTCATTTTTGATAATAGTTTGTATCTGTAATTATTTATCTGGCATTCACTGAGTATTATCTGGTATCTCATTTTATCAGGGCTGACTTAGATAAATTTATTCTTGCTAATTTCGTGTTAATAGAGGCTATTGCAGTTAACCATATATTTAACCTGTTTTTGCCATTACATTATCCTTATGAGTCCTGAATGTTTTGTTGTTAGTTTGAGCATTAAACTTTAACTTGTAATTTTACCTAACTCTTTTGTTTTGAACCTGGAACTTTACGGGACAGTAGTGATTTTTAGCATTCTCACTTAAAGTGTACGTTATCTTTCTCTGTTCCGTAACATAAATTTGGCGACCTCATATCAGGATATTCAGGATATTATCATAAGGATATTGCTTGATATTTTGTGACTGTTACTTATTAATTATGTCTACTATTACTACACTTGATGAAGCCAAAGATTTTTTGTCAAATGTGCAAACAGTGTGTGATATAGAAAACAGAACAAAGAATGAACTTAAGATTGTTGCTCAACAATTGGGAATTGTTGTTCGCTCTCATCATTCTAAAGATCAGATTGTTGACATGATTAATGAAAGCTTGTTTAATGTAACTCCTCCAAATGAGCAAACGCAGATTGAATTAGCTAAGTTACAGCTAGCCCTGCAGGAGGCCCGTGCTAGGGAGGTTGAGGCACAAGTTGAAATTGCTAGGATTCAGGCAGACCATCAGTATCGCATGAAACAAGGTGGAACTGGATCATCTAGCTCTGATGATTTTGATGTGGCTAAAAATGTTAAACTTGTCCCTCCTTTTAATGAATCTGATTTAACAAAGTATTTTCAGTTGTTTGAGAGGGTAGCTACAGGTTTTAATTGGCCTAAGGAGTATTGGCCAGTACTCCTTCAGAGTGTTCTCACCGGTAAAGCTCAAGTAACTTATGCATCTTTGCCTCAGGATCAATCTGATAATTATGATGTCGTTAAGAGCTTGATTCTTAAGGCCTATGAGCTTGTTCCTGAAGCCTATAGAGTAAAATTTAGGACAACTTACAAGCAAGATAAGCAATCCCATGTTGAGTATGCAAAAATCAAAGAAGATCTGTTAGAGCAGTGGTTAAATTCTAAGAATGTGGATTCTGATTTTGACAAATTTAAGCAGATGATTTTGCTGGAGGACTTCAAAAGGTGTATTAGTAAAGATGTAAGCCTATATCTTGATGAGAAAAGAATAGATAATTTGTCTGATGCTGCAGTTTTAGCTGATGAATATGTTCTCACTCACAAGAGATATTCTAGAGAAAAAGGGAAAGCTGAGAGTAAGTACGTTGCCTGTACTCAGAGTACAGGTAACAGGAAAGAGAATAAGGATGATGTTTCTCAGGAAGTAAATACCAGCTTCACCTCTAGATTTCAGAAAAGTAAATGTACTTATTGTAGTAAGCTTGGTCATACTACGGAGAGATGTTTCAGGAGACAGCGTGATGTGAACAAAAAGGAGTCTTTAAATATTCAGTTAATTGGTCTAGTGTCCACTCTTGAGAGTTCCCAGAATTCTTTAACTGAGTTAACTGAACCTGCTTTGAGGGGTAACTTAAATTCTCATGATGGAGCTCCTCTTTTGAGCAGTAACGTGGGTGACACTCTCAAGAGTTCATGTGCTAATTTCCTGTCTGATGGTTTTGTCAGTCCTCTGGACAGTAATGACAGGAAATCAGTTAAAATATATCGTGATACAGGTGCTTGCCAATCCCTTATGCTGACCAGTGTTCTAGGCTCTAATGTTAATTCCTCTGATGAAACTGTAATCCTACAAGGTGTAGGGAATAATTACTTCTCTGTTCCTCTGTGCAGAGTGAATTTAGAGTCTGGTTTTGTTAATGGTTCTGTTATGGTTGCGTTGGTTGAGACACTCCCAATGTCAGGTGTAACTTTCTTACTTGGAAATGATATTGGTGGAAGTCAAGTGTGTCCAGCTCCTCAGTTGTCTAGTGAGCCAGTGGCTGCGGCCCAGGATTGTGATGTCCCTGATGTGTTCCCTGCATGTGCTGTCACTAGGGCTAAGTCTAAAGTTACTGGTGATTTAGAGGATAATGATGATGATGATGTTATCCTAGCTGACACTTTTCTTGCTAATTTGGACCACTCACCAGATGAGGCAGTACCCCGTAGTGTTGATAATTTGTCTCGTCAAGAGTTGGTTGAGTTGCAGGTTGCTGACCCTGAGTTGAAAGGTCTAGCTAACTCTGCTTGCAGTGAGGAAGAGTCAGCTGGTGCTTCTACTTGTTATTATGTAAAGTCAGGAGTACTTATGAGGAAGTGGAGACCCCCAACAGCATCAGCCGACTGTGAATGGGAGGTTGTACATCAAGTTGTCATCCCTCGTGTTTGTAGGCAGGATATCATTCGAGTGGCTCATGATTCCAGTTTGGCAGGACACCTTGGAGTGAGGAAGACTGTGGCACGCATTTTGAAACACTTCTACTGGCCAGGTATCTTCAGGGGATGTTTCCTGGTATTGTAAGTCTTGTCACACCTGTCAAGTTGTGGGGAAGTGTAATCAGACCGAAAAGGTTGCACCTCTAGTTCCCATTCCTCCTTTTGAGGCGCCTTTCACCCGTGTGTTGGTGGATATTGTGGGCCCTCTTCCTAAGACTTCTTCAGGATTTTCTTATGTGTTGACCCTGATTGATATGGCTACTCGTTATCCTGAAGCCATTCCACTTAGAAATATCTCAGCAAAGAACGTGGTTAAGGAAATGCTAGGGTTCTTCACAAAGTTTGGTCTGCCCAAGGAGGTACAGTCAGACTCGGGAAGTAATTTCATGTCAAACGTTTTCAAACAGTCTCTGAAAGAGTTGGGCATCACCCAGATCACGTCTTCAGCTTACCATCCCCAGACCCAAGGAGCGTTGGAGAGATATCATCAAACACTCAAATCGATGCTCAAGAAATACTGTTTGGAACATCAGAAAGACTGGGATAAAGGTCTTCCATTCGTTGTGTTTGCTGCAAGAGAATCTCCAAATGAATCACTGGGCTTCTCACCTTTTGAACTACTGTTTGGCCATGAAGTAAGAGGACCCCTTAAGCTACTCAAGGAATGCTGGCTGTCGGAGGAAGATGACGTCAACCTGCTGGAGTATGTGATGAAGTTCAAAGAACGGCTGTCCACTGCTTTACAGCTGGCGAGAGAGAATTTAGGAGCTGCTCAGGAGAAGATGAAGACTTGGTATGATGGGAAGTCCAGGTTACGCCACTTTCAGCCAGGAGATCAGGTTTTGATTCTGCTACCAGTTCATGGGCAACCTCTTCAAGCCAAGTTTAGTGGCCCTTATTTCGTGGAGAAGAAACTCAGTGATGTCAACTATGTCATCGCCACACCAGATCGTAGAAAGAACAAGCAACTATGTCACATCAACATGCTAAAGTTATATCACAGGCGGGACGAAAATAATCCAGTCTGCACTGTAGCTGTTCCACCCGAGTCTGCAAGTGAAGCTCTCCCATGCAGTATGAGCCTGAGTGATAGTTTGGGGAAGAATCCTGATATCATGAATGATCTCCAGACTAAGCTTTCTCATCTACCACCCAAGGAAAGGCAGGAGTTTTCGGCATTACTGCAGGAGTACCCGCAAGTGTTCCGTGCCACTCCAGGAAGAACCACTGTGTTGATGCATGATGTCGATGTTGGAGACGCAAAGCCAATTAAATTGCCTCCTTACCGTGTGAACCCAGTGAAAGTTCCTCTCATCCAGAAGGAGCTTGGCTACCTGTTGGACCACAAGATGATTGAGCCCTGTCAGAGCGAGTGGAGTTCTCCTGTCACTCTAGTCCCTAAGCCAGGTGGGTCACAGAGGCTTTGCATCGACTACAGACGTGTTAATCAGATAACCAAAACAGACACTTACCCTCTCCCTCGTGTGGAAGATTGCATAGACAAGATCGGAAAGGCTAGGTACATAAGTAAGTTTGATTTGTTAAAGGGATACTGGCAAGTACCTATGACTGAACGTGCTAGGGAGATCTCATGTTTTGTAACACTAGGAAAGGCTTTTGCATGTTCTGTAATGCCGTATGGTATGAAGAATGCACCAGCCACATTTCAGAAGCTCATGAATGTTGTAACAGAGGGTTTGGCAGGGTGTGTTGTTTATATTGATGATGTATTAATCTTCAGTGACAACTGGAAAGATCACCTATGCCATGTCAGTAAATTTCTTGACCGTTTAGTTCATGCTAATCTTGTAGCTAATTTATCAAAGTGTGAGTTTGGTCAAGCTAAAGTTCAGTACCTTGGGTATGTAATTGGTGGTGGACATGTTGCACCACCAGGAGCTAAGGTTCAGGTTATAAGTGATCTTCCCAGACCTAAAAGTAGGAAAGAGCTACAAAGATTTTTGGGAATGGTAGGTTATTACAGGAGATTTGTTCTTAACTTTTCTATTCTTGTATCACCACTTACAGACCTACTGAAAAAGGGAGTTGAATTTGTCTGGACCGATAACTGTGAATCCTCTTTCAACAAACTTAGAGCTGTTCTATTAAGTCAGCCAGTGCTCGCTGCTCCAAATTTTGCTAAGCCTTTTAAGATGGCTGTTGATGCAAGTGATACAGGACCTGGGGCTGTTTTGCTGCAAGAGGATGATCAGGGTGTTGAACATCCTGTATCTTATTACAGTAAGAAGTTCACTCCACCTCCAAAGAACTACTCAACTATTGAGAAAGAGCTTTTGGCCTTGATTTTGGGTTTACAGCATTTTTCATTTTATTTGTGTTCTGGTTTTGACCCCATAGTCATTTATACCGAACATAACCCACTGAAATTCCTTAGTAAGTTTAAAGATAAAAATCAGAGATTGACAAGATGGAGTCTACTTCTTCAGGAGTATTCATTAGACATACAACATGTCAAGGGGAAAGAAAATGTTATTGCAGATTGCTTATCTAGACTTTAGACAGATTGTTTTAGAGTAATAAGAAATTTCCTTTGTAAATTTCTTTTTCTTTGTGGGGAGGTGTTACATAGCCTATGATTTCATCATCCTTTGTGTAATTTTAACGCACAGTTGCTGCATGTTTGATCACGAGCGTGTTCTGCCTCAGTCCCCCCCTTCTACCGTTATAGTAGAGTAAGTCGTCCTCTCTGTTATACTTTGCGGGATTTTCAGCTCTCTGTCCCCATGGCTTCATTTGCGCGTCCCTCTTACAAGTTGTATCAAGCTCTGCCAGCCCCTATATAATGAGCTCAGTCTCTGCATCATTGCCACTTAGATCTGCTCCTCATTTTGTTCACATCTCTGTCCTCCCCTGTACAGATATTATTATTGTGAGTGCTCAAGAAATCTCCAACCATCTAGCAGCTGTGTGTAATTTGAGTATAACTGTTGTTGCATTTTTTCTTGTACTGTATAGCATAAGTTTAATTTGTAGGCCTAGTGAAGTTTTTGTAATTCGTGTGGGGTTCTTTATGTCAGTCATTTTTGATAATAGTTTGTATCTGTAATTATTTATCTGGCATTCACTGAGTATTAGCTGGTATCTCATTTTATCAGGGCTGACTTAGATAAATTTATTCTTGCTAATTTCGTGTTAATAGAGGCTATTGCAGTTAACCATACATTTAACCTGTTTTTGCCATTACATTATCCTTATGAGTCCTGAATGTTTTGTTGTTAGTTTGAGCATTAAACTTTAACTTGTAATTTTACCTAACTTTTTTGTTTTGAACCTGGAACTTTACGGGACAGTAGTGATTTTTAGCATTCTCACTTAAAGTGTACGTTATCTTTCTCTGTTCCGTAACAATGTTGATATGGCGAAAATTCTGCTAAGGTATCTAAATTTATATCTTGTTGCCCCTCCCTCACAAGGATTTCAATAATACAAGGAAATATTATTCATTCAGTGACTTACTCTTTCCCAAAAGCTGTGTATATACACATTCAGTAGTGTGTTCGTATCCGAAGTAAAACGTCGGACTGTTTTGAATCAACCGAAGGAGACATTATGCAGTCTAGGCATTGTATTAATTTTCATTAATTGCCCACATCACCAGACCCATGCCCTGCCAGTATATTCCCTTAAGGATCTCTACCGAGTTAAAATTGATTTATAACTATTGATTTACTAAAAACTAGGTCGGTGCTACTGTAAGTGTTGGGGGACGTCTAGACAGTAATCTGCAGTATAGTAAGGCAAGGATCTAGGCATTAATACGTTATCACAGTATGTAATAATTATAGGCATTAATATAAAGGTAATAATATGAGTTACACTTACACAATGTCATGCCTGGCATATAAGGAAAGTCGAACACATTAAAGCTCAAGAATGTCGATGTATCACAAACTCATTAAGCCAGACAATACAGGTATTTCATGAGCATGCAATATAGCCAACTTGAGACAGCCATCTGACGTCATGGAAAACTACCTGTGGAAAGGTACCAAAGACACACCTACACACTGGTCGTATATAACCCCAGGGAAAGCAACTATAATGGCAGAGAGCCAGGGAGTACGATCGAGGGCACAAAGCAGGAGATAGGGTAGTTAGCAGGTTCGTCGTCACGCAACGCTACGTTACGCTGTCAAGCACACCTTCAGATAACTTTGTACAGTAAAACTCCGTAACCCAAAGAGTGACCATAACTTACCTCACTCACGATGAAAAGATACACAGAGAAGGAAAGTGAGATAGAGAGAGCGCTACCCATTCACTCTACTCGACGACGCACCATTTTACTAGCAGCGGTCCGCACACTCCACTGGTGATAGAGGGGCAGCCATAACTTTACGAGTCACTTACAGTATCTCTCTCCACCTAATCAAACCCCTCGGCTACATATAGCATCAAGGACAGCCACCATACCTACCACCACTGCTGACCCACTTCTTTATGGACCCAATTGTACTTGAGAGTCACATTATTTATATATTTTACGGTAACGCCAGATCAACCTAGCCGTTGATTTCCACGAGGGAAGGAGACGGTGTTATAGGGAAGGGAGAGAGGAGCGCATATAATTCCGGGTAAATGAGAAGAAACATGAGTACAAGAATGAAGAAATAGTAAGGAAAAGGGGAAGGGCAATGAGAGGGGATGCCAGTCAGAAATGAAGAGAGGAATGGAGAGAATTCCGAGAAAGCAAAAGAAAAAAAGAAGGAAGACCCGAGACATGACAGCAAAGATGTGAGGGGTCATATGTGCATGAGAAGGCCGATATTACTCATACATTTTATGATAACCGCCAGTCAGCCTCAGAAGGGAGAAAAAGAGAGCAAGAGATTCTAACAAGAGAACGTGAGAAAAAGAGGATTTGATACCAGTGAGATCAGAGGTGAGTTGGCAAGAAATTTGGAGAGGAGAGGAGAGGAGTTGATTCTACCGAGAGGAGAAGAGAGACCACAGAAGAATTGGTGGAGGGAAGGAGAGAGGAGAAAATTTGGATTATAAAAGGGCAGGCAGTTGCGTGGGAGGGTGGACATCACTCATTCACTTTACGGTAACTCGTAATCAAACTCACCCGTGATCCCCACCCGCTTTATTGCCCTTAAATCATGACAGTGATTTCCCAGTCACCAGCCGTAAGATCAGAGAATTCACGACCACACCCAGTCATCGATGGCTGGGTATGGTGTGGGATGGATGAGAGAGAGGGTGGGATGAGATGGAGAGGGGGAGATAGGGAAGGGGACGAAGAGTTGGTGATATGAGTAAAAACAGACTGACGGTGATAATGAAGCATGAATGTAGGAAACAAGCAGATAGAAGGAAGTGGTATACTTATTAAAGGAAAACAGAGAGATAGAGTTAGGGAATGGACTGAAGTTGGGGGCTAACTTTTGAGAGAGAGAGAGAGAGAGAGAGAGAGAGAGAGAGAGAGAGAGAGAGAGAGAGAGAGAGAGAGAGAGAACGTACCAGTTGATGAGAAACTGAAATTGAACTAGTGAATGAGAAGAGAGTATACGAGAACAGAGCAGGTGAATGAACAAAGCAAGAATGACTGTAAGGATGGCTAGGTGATGGATGGATGGATGCAAGGAAGAGGAGACAATAGAAAAGGAGAAATGAAAAGAGAGGAGAGGAAGGGTAATGAGCTGGAGAGGAGGAGAGGAGAAAGGGTGAGAGGAGAGGAGAAAAGAGCAGGGGGCATGAGAGAGAAAATAAGAGAGAAGAGGAATCAGAGGAGAGGAGTTAGAGACGATTTCGAATAGAGGAGAAGAGAGAAAAGAAGATTCCGAGGAGAGGGAAGGCAAGAGCAGTAGAGCCCCTAGCTTAGTGACATCAATAACATAATGCAGCACAAGACAAGAGTCATAAGAGAATCGGCTTAGGGCGTCCAATAGGGTGAAGACGACATAAAAAAGAAAGTAAGACAAAAGTTAGTACGTTCATTAATACGACTGTCGAATGCTAATGTATCCTCTGGTGGTCACATCACTGGACGGTGTAATATAATTGTGCTTTAAAAACAATAGGATGAACCATTGCCATAGATCTATTGTGAGTAGACGTTTGCACAACCAGAGATGCCCGGTTACCAAAGTGTTTTTTATAAGATTGCGTGGAAGAGGTGTGTGTGTGTGTGTGTGTGTGTGTGTGTGTGTGTGTGTGTGTGTGTGTGTGTGTGTGTGTGTGTGTGTGTGTGTGTGTGTGTGTGTGTGTTAATGTGAGAGTGAGAGTGAAAATAACAGCAGGCCATGTAACGTGCGGCCTGTGCATGATCATCAGAGCAGCGCTGTGCATGAGGTATTGTGTTGTCGTGTCTCGCTGACCTGTCGGCACTTTTTGCCCTAGTAGGTCACCTGTGGAAGGAGGCTGCATCGTGACCCTTCAGGGCAGGGCATGATCTCTCAGTGGCGGCGGCACCCAACCCTTTCCCAGTGTATATTTATCTGACTCTCCCTGATTGTAATTATAACCCAACATTATACGATTACCGCTGCCACAGCTGCACGACCCACACAGAAAATTCAAGATCCTCTTTTTTGGTCACAATCCGGCCTATCTGAAGAGGCAAAAAGCCTGCAATCACTGCGGTGAGTTATACAAGAGGAGGATCTATAAAACCTCGAGAATGTTCTTACCATTGAGGGTCATAAGTAGCTCCATATATGACATGTTTTTAATACTTTTAGTTTGAATTGATTTTTAAGTTCATATACGGTCTGTTAAGCTATTTAATTTACGGATAATTCCTTCTTGTAGTTATCGTCATTCTTATATGTCGAATTAGCCTGCTATGCTGCACAGCAATTACTGTCCTGTTATCAGCTGATATTCCAGTACCTTATCTTACGCACATGGACGGTGATGATCTGTTCCCTGTCATCACCAAAATTGTTATTTTTTTTTTTTAATAAGGACAAGATTGTATTAACGTTGATTCCTTCTATGTATTTTGTTCTTCCAGCCAGCAAAAGGAAGTCTTAGTTACGAGAAGAAAATTGCCATGGGTAATTTTGTGAAGCTCAGTTCTGGAATTAGTTGGTTCTCTCACTCCAATCACAGTTCCACTCTAAAGGTTAACCCAGACAGGCAACGTTACCATATGTATCTTCCAACAACATACCACCCAAAGTCCTGCATTCACCTTCCCTTTCTCTCTTCCTCCTTGCTCCCCCTCTGTCAATACCCACTCTCTCTCTCTCTCTCTCTCTCTCTCTCTCGATCCCTACCCATATCTGATTTCCCTCTCATTTTCCCCTCTCAGTCCACACAGTTCTGTATCCATTCCGCAACACCTGTTCTGCCTCATTTCCACACTACTCTCACGCTAATTCCTAGTTCATATTCGGTAAAACACCTCTGGCACTTCGTACCACCAGTCCATCCTCATCTGGTTATAGCAATCTTTCTCCATTCCTCTTCCCAGATACAAATGTCCCTCCCCCGACACGCCTGTTCTCCCTCACACACATTTCCTCCTCCCTCACACACCTGTCCTCCTCCTCCACACACCTGTCCTACACATGTGTCTTTCCCCCACACATCTGTCCTCCCCCACACACACCTGTCCTCCCCCTACACACCTGTCCTCCTGCACACACCTGTCCTCCCACACACACCTGTCCTCCCACACACACCTGTCCTCCCACACACACACCTTTCCTCCCCCCCACACACCTGTCCTCTCCCCCAGACACCTGTCCTCCCCCACATACACCTGTCCTCCCCCCCACACACCTGTCCTCCCCCGCACACACCTGTCCTCCCCCACACACACCTGGCCTCCCCCCACACACCTGTCCTCCCCCACACACACCTGTCCTCCCCCCACACACACCTGTCCTCCCTTCCACACACACCTGTCCTCCCCCCACACACACCTGGCCTCCCATACACACCTGTCCTCCATCACACATACCTGTCCTCCAACACACATACCTGTCGTCCCCCCCCACACACGCCTGTCCTCCCCCACCCACGCCTGTCCTCCCCCACCCACGCCCACAGTGTAGTGCCCACGCCTGTCCTCCCCCAGATATACCTGTCCCCCACACACACCTGTCCTCCCCCACCCACGCCTGTCCTCCCCCACCCACGCCCACAGTGTAGTGCCCACGCCTGTCCTCCCCCAGATATACCTGTCCCCCACACACACCTGTCCTCCCGCTCACACACCTTGTCCCCTCCACACACACCTGTCCTTCCTCACACACTTGTCCCCCCCACACACCTGTCCTTCCCCACACCCTTGTCCCCCACACACACATGTCCTCCCCCACACCCTTGTCCCCCCACACACGTCCTCCCCACACACTTGTCCCCCCCACACACCTGTCCCCCCCACACACCTGTCCTCCCCCACACACCTGCCCTCCCCATACACCGTCTACCTGAGCCACAGTAATTGCCCAGCCTCCGCGCCAGCTAGGCCAGCCTCACCCTTGGTCGGGCTAATAAATATCACAAATTGCCGAGTCGCTCCCAGAATAAGCACAACAAATACACAACTGAAGACCAGTTTTGGGGTTTTGGTGGAGGCTTGGTTATAGCTCCGTGTCGCAGGGTAAACACCGCCTCCAGCCTGTAAATACATTGTTAGTAATAGCCGGGTGGATCAGTGAAATGTGGGGAATTCCTTATGCTCGTGCTAAACCTGAATCGTGGCTAACTAATGATTTTGTACCGAACTTGCCGGTCCAATATCAATAACTATTTTCCCTGTACTTAGAGATGTGAACACTGACATTGAATAACTTTATGAAAATTGATAATTCTCAACTATATGCTTAACCTTAGGCTAAACTTCTCTTTGCTAATCTAATATTTGTGTACCGGACCTGCCAAGGCAGTGCCGATGGTCGCCTTATACTTACAGTGAAGTAAACATAGGTATTTAATAATTTTAGTATGGCCGTGTGACTAGTGTTAACGTTTCTACTTACACTGATGCTAAGTTTATCCTTGGGTAACTCAACTCAATGTGTACCGAACTTACCCGTGGAATTTTCAATAAGCAGTCACCACTTACTTAGGGAAAGGAGAACAGTGCTATCTTTTATTATTTCTTTTAGGTACAAAAGTATCTGGAGGAGCAGCCCAATCATTCAGTCACACCCTAACTATTTTTACCTGCACGTTGCTTCAATAGCGAAGCCAAGTTGTGTGCTTCACTGTGGCTACCCGAGGATTTTCACAAGCAAGCTGCTTTGCTCCTGCAAAGCCACATATGGTGTTTCACTTAAACCAGTACCATGTGGTCCCGCAGCTCTCTGGTCCATCAGCAATTGTTGCGTAAACTGGCTATAAGTTACCTTCACTACGACGATGACTTATATATTTTATATGTGGTAATTGTCCCTTGATCTTTATTTGTGAAGGAGTTAGCGAAGATTAGATCTGGACCCTCCAGTTCCAAAAGCCCTAATCTGAAGAGAATTTCCTGAGATTATCAACTTTAGGCTCTATAACAAAATTATACACCATCGTACTGCAGTGCTTCAGTACACGTTTGAACACTAACCATCTCATTTCTACCCTCCACCTGACAGAGTCAGAGGAGGGTGTTGTTATTACTGAGATCAATAGGTGTCCGTCCGTAGAGCTGGGATGCAGGGCAGCTGGCAGGGCAGAGAGATTTCGCTTCCGGGCCATAACTTAGAAATTACACACTATAGAGTCATGAAATTTCAAATAGTTATGTGTCTTATAGTGAACTAGTCCCTTGTGATAGGTAGAATGCTGTGTCTCAATTAGTTTTTTTTTTTTATTAAAAGTAAAGAAAAGAGCGATGTCAGTGCGACCTGCGCAAGGAAACTGAAGGGACCAGGTTAGTTGTGCGCAAGGTTGTTCTTACGCCCACCTTTAAAAGAAACGATTGGGGGAGTGAGGGCAGTTATGCGCTTGGTTAGGTGTGCAGGGAGGTGTGGGCATGTACTTCGTCAGGTGGAGGGTTGCCACAGAGTAGTGTTGCCTATATTTTAAATTGGGAAATAGGTTTATAATGGGGGGGGGGTAGGCGGGGTGGTGATGGAAGGAGGAGCAGCAGCCGCTGGGAGTTTCCAGCCTCCACCTGAAGCATAGAAGACAATACTATTCTTTTAAGGCCAAGGACTTTTGCATATTTTCTTCTGCTTGTCATCATAATATTTATTTTGTCCGCTATTTTCCAAACGGCCGGGGTATGACACAACCTTCATTAACCCCTGCACAACAAAACGCCTCTTCTGAGCCGAATAGAGCTGTATGGTGATGGTGACAGATGCACAAAAATGGAAAAGACATCATCTTAATGGAGGAATTAATCTCAAGCTATAGTTGACAACGCCAGCATTTTGAGCCGCTAACAAGCATATGGTAGATGTCTGGTGGTTTATGGCTTTATGACGGACTGTAAATGTCACTGCAGTGGATGGCAAGAAAAGGAGGCAAATCAAATACCTTACCTGCACTTCATTGGTTTACGAGGAACATCGGTTCATCGTAAATGGCGAAGGTCATGAGACAAAGAAAAAAAGATAATCTTTTTAATTTATTACGTATGCACAGGACAACACCCATGATTTTATTTCCCCCAGTAAAAATTATCGTCAATTTTTTTTTTTTTTTTTTTTATGTTTCGGAGGTAAAACCAAGACAGTAAAAAATTTCGTGAAATATATTATGGTACCAGCATACGTACCATCCCACACCTTCTAACTACACCATTGTTGGATATATAATGTAGAAGTTAAGATGGGAAATTCATGTTAGGTTTGAAGGGAAGGGAAGTGCAGGCCTGGAGGGAAGGTGGGAGAAAGATGGTAAGGGTAAGGGGAAAGTATAGAGAGGAGGAGGTGGATGGGAGAAAAGAGGGGATGGAAATGTGGGAAGGAGAAAACAAAAATAGACCTGAAGGTTGTGTGTGGTGGGTTGGAGGGGAGCGAACTGAGGAAAGGGGGGCGGAGAGGAAAGAAAAAGGGAGGTAGGGCATGAGAAGGCATCCCAGCATCAAGTTAAAGGAGAATGTGAACGAACGCGAGAAAAACAATCGCCACTGCCATGCTGGATCTCGCTTAAACGTTTCTGCCCAAGTGACTCTCATTACCCAGGCAGAAACTGGGGAATGTAATGACGAGGAATGAGAACTATGTTGGGGAACTTGGACATTGGAGCAGGATTTGTAGGTGAGCAAAAGTCGGCATGAAATAAGTGAGATGAGGGAGTTAGGAGGGCCGGGAGAGAGATAATGGGACACAGATACTTTGGGGATATTGGTGAGATAGTGCAAGGTAATGGGAAGCTACGCAGAGGGAAGGGGTATCATGTTTAATGGGGTGGACGGGGTCGAGTGAGATTGCTTAGTTAGAAGGCAGCAGGAGAGGAGGAGGACTTGGAAGAGAGGAAGGAGGAAGAAAATAGAGATGGCAGAGGAAGAGCAGAAAGGGTAGAAGGAGGAGAATTAAGAAAAAAAAAAAAAAAAAAGGTAGCAGGAGAAGGACACAAATAGGGATCTATATGTAGACTGGAGAGACATGAATTCTTACAAGGATGTGCCAGAGAATCAAAAAAGATGTTACAAAGGATGCTTGTCAGGTCATTTACTGACGCAAAAATGTTTTCTGCTAAGATACCTTCAAATAACATAGTAATCTTTATCACTGGGAGATATTACTTCAGCTACGGAAGAATCTGTCGCCATGGCGATGATTGAAATGCTAGTAATTAACGCCCTCACTGCTTTACAGTCTTTATAATTTAATTCTTAGCATTAATAGACTTATTTACTCTAGCCAAGGGTAGATTATACATAGAGCAGAGATGTATTGCAACTAAACCATCACTCTGAGTAAAACTTAAACAAGAACTACCTTTCTGATCGTAGACTAGATAATTAACAGTAAAATAACATGCAGAAGCAGGAGAAGGGATGGATTTATGATTTGGCTGCACATGACTCAATAAGGCAAACAGTAAATTTTTGCTAAGTCACAATTGTTACGGAACAGAGAGAGATAATGTACACTTTAAGAGAGAATACTAAAATCACTACTGTCCCTTAAAGTTCCGGGTTCAAAACAAAAGTTAGGTAATATTACAAGTTAAAGTTTAATGCTCAAACTAACAACAAAACATTCAGGACTCATAAGGATAACGTAACGGCAAAAAACAGGTAAAATATATGGTTAACTGCAATAGCCTCTATTAACACGAAATTAGCATGAGAAAATTTATCTAAGTCAGCCCTGATAAAATGAGAATACCGGATAATACTCAGTGAATGCAAGATATATTATTACAGATACAAAATATTATCAAAAAGGACTGACAAAAACACATGAATCACAAAAACCTCACTAGGCCTAAGAATTAACATCTTATGCTACACAGTACAAGAAAAAATGCAATAACAGTTATACTCAAATTACACAGCTGCTAGATGGTTGGAGACTTCCTGAGCACTCACAATAATAACAACTGTACAGGGGAGGACAGAGATGTGAACAAAATGAGGAGTAGATCTAAGTGGCCATAATGCAGAGACTGAGCTCATTATATAGGGGCCGGCAGAGCTTGATACAACTTGTAAGAAGGACGCGCAAATGAAGCCAGAGGGGACAAAGAGTTGACACTCCTGCTCTGAACAACAGAAAGAACGACTTACTCTACTATAAGGGAGGAGGGGGGGAGTGAGGTAGAACACGCTCGTGATCAAACATGCAGCATACTGTACGTTAGAATTACACAAAGGATGATGAAATCATAGGCTATGTAACACCTCCCCACAAAGAAAAAGAAATTTACAAAGGAAATTTCTTATTACTCTAAAACAATCTGTCTAAAGTCTAGATAAGCAATCTGCAATAACATTTTCTTTCCCCTTGACATGTTGTATGTCTAATGAATACTCCTGAAGAAGTAGGCTCCATCCTGTCAATCTCTGATTTTTATCTTTAAACTTACTAAGGAATTTCAGTAGGATATGATCGGTATAAATGACTATGGGGTCAAAACCAGAACACAAATAAAATGAAAAATGCTGTAACCCCAAAATCAAGGCCAAAAGCTCTTTCTCAATAGTTGAGTAGTTCTTTTGAGGTGGAGTGAACTTCTTACTGTAATAAGGTACAGGATGTTCAATACCCTGATCATCCTTTTGCAGCAAAACAGCCCCAGCTCCTGTATCACTTGCATCAACAGCCATCTTAAAAGGCTTAGCAAAATTTGGAGTAGCGAGCACTGGCTTACTTAATAGGATAGATTTAAGTTTGCTGAAAGAGGATTCACAGTTGTCGGTCCAGACAAATTTAACTCCCTTTTTCAGTAGGTCCGTAAGTGGTGATACAAGAATTGAAAAGTTAAGAACAAATCTCCGGTAATAACCTACCATTCCCAAAAATCTTTGTAGCTCTTTCCTACTTTTAGGTCTGGGAAGATCACTTATAACCTGAACCTTAGCTGCTGGTGGTGCAAAGTGTCCATCACCAATTATATACCCAAGGTACTGAACTTTAGCTTGACCAAACTCACATTTTGATAAATTAGCTACAAGATTAGCCTGAACCAAACGCTCAAGAAATTTACTGACATGGCATAGGTGATCTTTCCAGTTGTCACTGAAGATTAATACATCATCAATATAAACAACACACCCTGTCAAACCCTCTGTTACAACATTCATGAGCTTCTGAAATGTGGCTGGTGCATTCTTCATACCATATGGCATTACAGAACACGCAAAAGTCTTTCCTAGTGTTACAAAACATGAGATCTCCCTAGCACGTTCAGTCATAGGTACTTGCCAGTATCCCTTTAACAAATCAAACTTACTTATGTACCTAGCCTTTCCGATCTTGTCTATGCAATCTTCCATGCGAGGCAGAGGGTAAGTGTCTGTTTTGGTTATCTGATTAACACGTCTGTAGTCGATGCAAAGCCGCTGTGACCCACCTGGCTTAGGGACTAGAGTGACAGGAGAACTCCACTCGCTCTGACAGGGCTCAATCATCTTGTGGTCCAACAGGTAGCCAAGCTCCTTCTGGATGAGAGGAACTTTCACTGGGTTCACATGGTAAGGAGGCAATTTAATTGGCTTTGCGTCTCCAAAATCGACATCATGCATCAACACAGTGGTTCTTCCTGGAGTAGCACAGAACACTTGCGGGTACTCCTGCAGTAATGCCGAAAACTCCTGCCTTTCCTTGGGAGGTAGATGAGAAAGCTTAGTCTGGAGATCATTCATGATATCAGGATTCTTCCCCAAACTATCACTCAGGCTCATGCTGCATGGGAGAACTTCACTTGCAGACTCGGGTGGAACAGCTACAGTGCAGACTGGGTTATTTTTGTCCCGCCTGTGATATAACTTTAGCATGTTGATGTGACAAAGTTGCTTGTTCTTTCTACGATCTGGTGTGGCGATGACATAGTTGACATCACTGAGTTTCTTCTCCACGAAATAAGGACCACTAAACTTGGCTTGAAGAGGTTGCCCATGCACCGGTAGCAGAATCAAAACCTGATCTACTGGCTGAAAGTGGCGTAACCTGCACTTCTTATCATCTTCTCCTGAGCAGCTCCTAAATTCTCTCTCGCCAGCTGTAAAGCAGTGGACAGCCGTTCTTTGAACTTCATCACATACTCCAGCAGGTTGACGTCATCTTCCTCCGACAGCGAGCATTCCTTGAGTAGCTTAAGGGGTCCTCTTACTTCATGGCCAAACAGTAGTTCAAAAGGTGAGAAGCCCAGTGATTCATTTGGAGATTCTCTTGCAGCAAATACAACAAATGGAAGACCTTTATCCCAGTCTTTCTGATGTTGCAAACAGTATTTCTTGAGCATCGATTTGAGTGTTTGATGATATCTCTCCAACGCTCCTTGGGTCTGGGGATGGTAAGCTGAAGACGTGATCTGGGAGATGACCAACTCTTTCAGAGACTGCTTGAAAACATTTGACATGAAATTACTTCCCCGGTCTGACTGTACCTCCTTGGGCAGACCAAACTTTGTAAAGGACCCTAGAATTTCCTTAACCACGTTCTTTGCTGAGATATTTCTAAGTGGAATGGCTTCAGGATAACGAGTAGCCATATCAATCAGGGTCAACACTTAAGAAAATCCTGAAGAAGTCGTAGGAAGAGGGCCCACAATATCCACCAACACATGGGTGAAAGGCGCCTCAAAAGGAGGAATGGGAACTAGAGGTGCAACCTTTTCGGTCTGATTACACTTCCCCACAACTTCACAGGTGTGACAAGACTTACAATACCAGGAAACATCCCTGAAGATACCTGGCCAGTAGAAGTGTTTCAAAATGCGTGCCACAGTCTTCCTCACTCCAAGGTGTCCTGCCAAACTGGAATCATGAGCCACTCTAATGATATCCTGCCTACAAACACGAGGGATGACAACTTGATGTACAACCTCCCATTCGCAGTCGGCTGATGCTGTCGGGGGTCTCCACTTCCTCATAAGTACTCCTGACTTTATATAATAACAAGTAGAAGCACCAGCTGACTCTTCCTCACTGCAAGCAGAGTTAGCTAGACCTTTCAACTCAGGGTCAGCAACCTGCAACTCAACCAACTCTTGACGAGACAAATTATCACCACGACGGGGTACTGCCTCATCTGGTGAGTGGTCCAAATTAGCAAAAAAAGTGTCAGCTAGGATAACATCATCATCATCATTATCCTCTAAGTCACCAGTAACTTTAGACTTAGCCCTAGTGACAGCACATGCAGGGAACACATCAGGGACATCACAATCCTGGGCCGCAGCCACTGGCTCACTAGACAACTGAGGAGCTGGACACACTTGACTTCCACCAATATCATTTCCAAGTAAGAAAGTTACATCTGACATTGGAAGTGTCTCAACCAACCCAACCATAACGGAACCATTATCAAAACCAGACTCTAAATTCACTCTGCACAGAGGGACAGAGAAGTAAATATTCCCTACACCTTGTAAGATTACAGTTTCATCAGAGGAATTAACATTAGAGCCTAGAACACTGGTCAGCATAAGGGATTGGCACGCACCTATATCACGATATATTTTAACTGATTTCCTTTCATTACTGTCCAGAGGACTGACAAAACCTTCAGACAGGAAATTAGCACATGAACTCTTGAGAGTGTCACCCACGTTACTGCTCAAAAGAGGAGCTCCATCATGAGAATTTAATTTACCCCTCAAAGCAGGTTCAGTTAACTCAGTTAAAGAATTCTGGGAACTCTCAAGGGTGGACACTAGACCAATTGACTGAATATTTAAAGACTCCTTTTTGTTCACATCACGCTGTCTCCTGAAACATTTCTCCGTAGTATGACCAAGCTTACTACAATAAGTACATTTACTTTTCTGAAATCTAGAGGTGGAGCTGGTATTTACTTCCTGAGAAACATCATCTTTATTCTCTTTCCTGTTACCTGTACTCTGAGTAGAGGTAACGTACTTACTCTCAGCTTTCCGTTTTTCTTTGGAATATCTCTTGTGAGTGAGAACATATTCATCAGCTAAAACTGCAGCATCAGACAAATTATCTATTCTTTTCTCATCAAGATATAGGCTTACATCTTTATTAATACACCTTTTGAAGTCCTCCACCAAAATCATCTGCTTAAATTTGTCAAAATCAGAATCCATATTCTTAGAATTTAACCACTGCTCTAACAGATCTTCTTTGATTTTTGCATACTCAACATGGGATTGCTTATCTTGCTTATAAGTTGTCCTAAATTTTACTCTATAGGCTTCAGGAACAAGCTCATTGGCCTTAAGAATCAAGCTCTTAACTACATCATAATTATCAGATTGATCCTGAGGCAAAGATGCATAAGTTACTTGAGCTTTACCGGTGAGAACACTCTGAAGGAGTACTGGCCAATACTTTTTGGGCCAATTAAAACCTGTAGCTACCCTCTCAAACAACTGAAAATACTTTGTTAAATCAGATTCATTAAAAGGAGGGATAAGTTTAATATTTTTATCCACATCAAAACCATCAGAGCTAGATGATCCAGTTCCACCTTGTTTCATGCGATACTCATGGTCTGCCTGAATCCTAGCTAGTTCAATTTGTGCCTGAGCCTGTGCCTGTGCCTCCTGAAAGCGAGCATTTGCCTGAAATTCAGCCTCCTGAACACGAGCCTGAGACTCCGCCTCCTTAGCCTGAGACTTAGCATCCTTAGCACGAGCCTGAAACTCAGCTTCCTTAACACGAGCCTCCTGCGGAGCTAGCTGTAACTTAGCTATTTCAATCTGCGTTTGCTCATTTGGAGGAGTTACATTAAACAAGCTTTTATTAATCATGCCAACAATTTGATCTTTAGAATGATGAGAGTGAACTGCAATTCCCAATTGTTGAGCAACAATCTTAAGTTCATTCTTTGTTCTGTTTTCTACATCACACACTGTTTGCACATTTGACAAAAAATCTTTGGCTTCATCAATCGTAGTAATAGTAGACATCATGAATAAATCACAGTCGCAAAATATCAAGCAATATCCTTATGATAATATCTTGAATATCCTGATAAGAGGTCGCCAAATTTATGTTACGGAACAGAGAAAGATAATGTACACTTTAAGTGAGAATACTAAAAATCACTACTGTCCCGTAAAATTCCAGGTTCAAAACAAAAGAGTTAGGTAAAATTACAAGTTAAAGTTTAATACTCAGACTAACAACAAAACATTCAGGACTCATAAGGATAATGTAATGGCAAAAAACAGGTTAAATATATGGTTAACTGCAATAGCCTCTATTAACACGAAATTAGTATGAGTAAATTTATCTAAGTCAGCCCTGATAAAATGAGAATACCGGATAATACTCAGTGAATGCAAGATATATTATTACAGATACAAAATATTATCAAAAAGGACTGACAAAAACACATGAATCACAAAAACCTCACTAGGCCTAAGCATTAACACCTTATGCTACACAGTACAAGAAAAAATGCAATAACAGTTATACTCAAATTACACAGCTGCTAGATGGTTTGGAGACTTCCTGAGCACTCACTATAATAACAACTGTACAGGGGAGGACAGAGATGTGAACAAAATGAGAAGTAGATCTAAGTGGCCATACTGCAGAGACTGAGCTCATTATATAGGGGCCGGCAGAGCTTGATACAACTTGTAAGAAGGACGCGCAAATGAAGCCAGAGGGGACAAAGAGTTGACACTCCTGCTCTGAACAACAGAAAGAACGACTTACTCTACTATAAGGGAGGAAGGGGGGAGTGAGGTAGAACACGCTCGTGATCAAACATGCAGCATACTGTACGTTAGAATTACACAAAGGATGATGAAATCATAGGCTATGTAACACAATGTACACGTAAAAATGCCTAGCTCATCATTTTCACCAGTAATAGAAACTCATAATTTTCAACTGAAAAAAAAAAAAAAAAAAGCCACATTTTCTCGTACCATTTACTTACCAGTATTTTATCTTTTGCGAAATGTTAGTGATCATCAGCATCCTTTTTCACAAACAAAGATTGGGAGAGGTGTTCTCTCCTTCCTGTATCCACTTTTCACTAGTTTTAGGAAAACATTTTTATGTCATCATCATCTTTTCTCCCCCCATTGTCTCGTCGTTCATCTCAGGGCGTGTCTTCACCAATTTTTCTATGTTGTACACACAGTAGAGTTGCATGAGTATACTTTCCTTTTCACTCATTTATAGAACTACCGATAAAGCTTGAATATTAAGTTGAAGGAATACAGACAATTATTTTTGTGATAATTAAGTTTTATTGACAGTTGTTTACCGTAGACAGAGGTTAAGAGGCTTTATTAACCCTTCCCTTGTTCCTTCAACCCTATCTTCTCCCTCGCCACCTGTTTTCATTCCGTGCCCCAATACTCCCCCGCCCCGTCACATCAGGTGCCCTTACATTACATTGCATCACCTCTGCAACCATCACTACTATTTAACAACTCACTACAACCATCACCTCCAAAACCATCCCCTTTACAACCTTTACCACTACTTAGCAACCCACCATCAACATGCTCAAGAGTACCCTTCAAGGGCCTCTTCAGTTTTGGACAAATTTTCCTGCGGCTTTGAAAGTAAAAGCACTCAAGTACAAAAATTACAGGCATGTTATAATGCTGGGGCAGTAAAGACAATTAAAACCCCATGTTTCTTCTACACCGGCTACCACAAGTCTTCGTTACCAGCATAAACGGACTCATAAAGCAGCATACCTGTGACCAGCTGCACACCAATACCACAACAACGCGGACAAAGGCTTCGGTCAAAAATAGACATCTAAATGCTCCTCTGCCCTAAAACTGCTACGAATGATAGTATTTGAAATATCTCTGGAATCTGAATGCTTGTATCTTCATTAGCAACACACGAGCTGATGGGCCATAATCTACATCTAAATGCATCTCTGCATAGCATAACAATGCTCCAAAAATCCCATGTATCAGCGTTTGCCTTTAAGCGGCAATATTAAGAACTAATGGGCCAGACATCTACATCTGCAGTGTAAATGCACCTCTGTCCTAAAACTGCGTCGCGTAATAATGCCTCAAATGTGCTCGGAGTCACAGTGTTTGCGTCTACATTAATTACATCGAGAAAGGATAAGCTGGAAATTTATATCTAAATACTTTGTTGCCTTTGCACTGCTTGGCACAACAATAGATCAAGCCTTTCTTGGAGTCTGAACGTCTGCTTTTTCCTCCACAGAAGTGGGGGAAGGCTTTTCAGACATTCGACTCCGTAAGAGTCATTAAGGCAGACACAACATATTTGTTAAGTCCTAATCATCCCTTTGAACACGACCCACAGTGATCGGTTTATATCTAGGTCCCCAGTTACTCTGCTGGGTGAACAGCAACGAGGGAGAAAGATCTGTGACCAGCAGTCTGACTGCCCCGGAAATCAGGAATGGATAAGTGGAGAGATACCGAGTTAACAAGATGCAGCCTTGTCAACCTTTCACACACAGTCGGTTTCTCGTTAGCCTAGAGACTTCATAGCACCTCCACTTTAGCATTTATTTTATGTAATTAATATACCTAAATGTTCTCTTTAATTCGTTTTATAACATATATTGCCCAACCACTGGATCAGTCAAATGCAAAAACATATTAATATGTTCACCCTGGGAGAGTCCTTTTTTTTTTTTTTTTTTTTTTCCCTCCACCTCTGGGCTTCATTCAGCTTTGGAAGGTTTTTCGCATTGGATGAGTTCAGCAGAATCTTTATTAATGCCTTATTGCTAAAATATCCTTCTTACGATGTTAAAACCACCTAATTGTAGCAAGAATAAAATGTCGGACTGTAAGGGGTTGAGGTGTATTAGACAAAATAAACCACTAAGAAATTTCAATAAATTTCCTAGGTCAGAAAGAATATTACCCACATTAAAGTGGCGGTGCTAACGTTGGTTAGGGAAGCTCCCCGGGTCTCTAACTTACCCGGTTAGTTTTCTATATGACATGTTAGCAAAATCTGTGCAATTTCTGTCGATATTTAGAAGGCTGATAAACTTCAAGAGAATATCAAGTTGTAGTAGGCATAATACCGGTAATCACTATGGAAGGGGTGCTCAAAGTCGTCTAAGCTGAGAATGCGGCACCAAATTCCCACAAACCCCCTGCTGTGGTGAGGGCAATGAAAGCTGCAGCCTGCGTGCCTGACGGGAGTCGGAGCACCGCCTGGCATTCCTGGATGGCGCTGGATGGACGCCTGACGATCTCCATATTAGGTGTGGTGATGGCCAGTCAAACCAGCCTGGTTTTGTGTAGTGAAATATTGAGGCATTAGCCTTAAAGAAATCGTTTACGTCTATAGCCACGCTTACTAATTGCATCATTAGTCCCATTCTTCAGTAGAATACTAGTTTGTTCTTTGGATACGTTGTTCTTAACCGGAAATTATATATTCAGCTTGAAGAATATATACGGCAGTAATAAGGGGAGGTGATAGCCAGAATAATCGGGGGGAAAACTATTGGCTTCATGATGGCCAGCTAACTGGCAGGCTATTGTACTTCGACGAAGTAAATATCACGAAAACAATCCCCATTGGTGATTTCTAAGGATCAGCATCGAACCGACAGCAGTTCTAGCTAAAACCTAGGAGACATTGTCCGTGGGTCTCTCAGTACAGACCTTATATAATGTAGCGTGTATGTAACGGAATATGAGGGTGTGACGCGTCCTCTTATGGCGCGTAGATGCAAAGGAGCAAAAGAGAGATTTCTTAAGTATGTCTAGAATTTGATACACTGTAAGCATTCATTCTTTTTATTAGTGCATAATGGGCATAGACAAAAGTTGTCTGTTTGTCTGTCGGTCTATATCTGTCAGTATGTGCGTCTCTCTCTCGTCAGAAAAAAGAAATTGCTAGGCAAATTATTACCTGAGAGAAGCCACATTCCAATTACTGTATTTGTATGCATGATGCTATCTCTTATGATATTTACGCACTTGGCACAACTGCTCGTATATTTACAGCCTCTGTATAATAATACAATCATTATTTTCAAGGGGGAGGGTCTTGGGTGGCTGGGGACAGATTGTGAATTGTGAAAATATGGACATACAAAGCATACACAATTCCACCTTTCCAAATTTCGTTTTATTTCTTTCTTTCTTTTTTCAGACGCGAACAAAAGATTTTGCTCAAATCTCAACTCCTCTAATACTAACTTCCCTCTGCTTACTAATGTTTCCATGCTGAGAAACGTTTCGTATGTCAAGTGTTTTCTGATAATTAATAGGTTATATGATTTATCAGGGAAAAAAGTAACGAGTAAGCCCTAACTGTAAAGTAGATGCAGTAAAGCAGTAGGTGTACTTATGTCTCTGGCTGTACTGAACAGTTTCTGAACAGAATATTTATACTCTTCACCATGATAATTAACGAGACAGTGAGAAATAACTTTCGAAAACCAGTGAAGCAGTGTTCCGAGTTCCATAAAGTTTTTCTATATGTTTTTAAATAATCCATATATGTTCAGTGTAGAAGTGGAGCGATATTATTGTCCGCAACCGTGGATGTAAAATAAGTCGCTGAAGCAAGGCGTTGGGAAAGCTCGTAAGCCATTAAAATACCACCTCTTGTCAGCGGTGTTGTGGCACCGTACAACTGCCACTCCATATTGTGATAAGGACCATAACAATACCTGGCAGTTTTGTCCACCGCCACTACAGCACGCCATGTTGGATGGTCCACACATCACAGTGGTTGTTATTTACATGATGGCGGTGCGGCGCCCTGGTAGTGGACTGAGGCCAGACACTTGCATAGCGATTGTATGGTAAGTGTGAATGAGACTGCCGGCCAGCGTTGTGGTAAAGAAATAAATGTCTTTGTCGTTTCGCTTCTGACTAAAGTATTTGGAGGTTTATTAATGTGAAGCCACTTTCATTACATCTTCTGGCTGTACAGGGCACCGAGGCGAGGCTACCGTAGTGTAGTCACATTTAACCCCTTCACTCCGGTGACATTTAATCATCCATTATTCAACGATTTTGTTCAGCTCTGGTACTGAGGGAGTTGTTGAAGGCTGTATCTAACCCCTCAGTGTGAAGTCTTTTCCTACGCGGAATAAAAATCGTCTGAAGGTACTACAACTAATCGAAACATACGTCGTGGGAGTGAAGGGGTTAAGTTATAAAGACCAGGCTACTACCATTTCGTGGTAGCACATGACGTAAAACTCCCCAGCCAATTAATATGAATCGAATCCATGCGCCTGGCTGGGGCCTCACTGACTGGCCTTTCTTACCATTGACCACCAGACACCCACTGCCCTCGGTACCATTCCTTCCCAGACAACATATTTACATTTTCACCACACAATACACTTGCCTTGTCTTTACGCAGAGATTTTATGCACCAACCTGATATATGACGGACAAGGCAGTATTTTTCAGCAAGGCGGACCCCATGTGTCACGTTCTCGACCTCTTGTTTAATTTAAATCAAACTACTTTTTGTTTTCTTGTTCGACTCTGGGTAGTATTTCTCCATGCCACACACCTTCACATGTCACAATTTCAGCCCCAACAATAAAGAGTACATGCATGACTAGCAATCACGACCCGTGTGATGATAGTAGTGGAATTATTTTTACGATATGCTGACAAGTCTTGTGAAAGATTAGTTGTTTTTTTAACATCAGCAACAAACGTTATGGGAACGTGTCATATCCAATCCAGGGGTCGAACTAGCGTCTTTACAGACAGCAGACCACGTCTCTAACCACGTAACCACCAGCTTCCTCTGCCAGAACGATGCTATCACTGTTGCACAGAGATGATACAGCCAGTTACCATCTCATTCGCGCTTCGTATTACACTTATCTTACCAAGAGATATGTACTGCTTAATCGCTTAATTATCTGTGATTATTTACACACACACACACACACACACACACACACACACACACACACACACACACACACCTCTCAGATGTTAGCAATCTGGTCATATATTTTTCCCCACACTGTAGTACAATCAGATGCTGTGTTTCGTCGTCTTGCCTTAACCCAGGGTAAAAGATTATTTCATTCCGTCCGTCTGCAAAACTTGGCTGTTCTCTTAAGTAATCGGTCGGTGTAGGAGAGGGGCGAGGGAGAGGGTGGAGTGGGTAAGGGGAAGGCTTGGGGAGGGGGTTAAAAGAGAAGCACTGGGTAGGGGAAGGGGAGGAGACAGGATGGATGGTGAGGGTAAGGGGGATGATTGGAGGAGAGAGATGGGTGGGGGAAGGGGAGGCGTGACGGTGGATGGTGATGGTAGGGGAAGGTTTGGGGAAGGAGGTAAGAAAGGAAGGTGGAGTAGGGAAACGGGAAAGAAAGGAGAGAGGAAAGGTAGGGTGGTGAGAGCAAGGGGAAAGGTTAGAGGAGGGGGTTGGTAGGAGGCGGTATAGGGAAGAGGGACGATGGTGAGGGGAAGGGGAAGGGGTAAGAGGGGAGCGCGGGGTAGGGGAGAGGGAAAAGTTGTTAAGGATAGGCAGGAAGGAAGGTAAGAGAATTAGGGGAGGGAGTAGGAGGGTGGATACGGATGGTAGGGAGGGGGAGGAGAAACAGGGAGGGGTTAGAGGTACGGGTAGAGGGGCAAGTAAGCATTGCCTTATATAATGAACGAAACAGACGAAAAATTGTGGGAAGTGATGGAGGTCTTTGTCCTAACATTTTGGATTTTTTGTAAAGTTATGTGTTTTATGATGTTACTGGGAAGGTGTTTGGAGGAGGGGTTGGCCTGGAAGATAAACCATTACCTTCTCTTTGTTGGCGACTCTTATAACCGGGATGTATCAGTGTTATTGAGAGAGAGAGAGAGAGAGAGAGAGAGAGAGAGAGAGAGAGAATAAACAATAAAACCCGCCTACCTACCTCCCAACCTGTTAAGCTAAAAGGTAATTTTTTCTTTCCACTTTGATATACGCTGGTCCTGTCCGCTACATTTTTTTTTTTTTTTTGTAATATCAAGTCCTCACAAGTCATCTGCCACAAAACAAGTATGATTCTTTTACCACAAAACCGTAAAACTGTTCTTGGGGTCCCGGGTATCGGCAGAGTGAAGCCGGCAAATGTTAGTGATCGTCTGTGATTTCAGCTTTGCCTGTAATCTTGTCATCTTGTCCCGGTTCACAGATGCAGTCGTGTGTGTGTGTGTGTGTGTGTGTGTGTGTGTGTGTGTGTGTGTGTGTGTGTGTGTGTGTGTGTGTGTGTGTGTGTGTGTGTGTGTGTGTGTGTGTGTGTGTGTGTGTGTGTGTGTGTGTGTGTGTGTGTGTGTGTGTGTGTGTGTGTGTGTGTGTGTGTGTGTGTGTGTGTGTGTGTGTGTGTGTGTGTGTGTGTGTGTGTGTGTGTGTGTGTGTGTGTGTGTGTGTGTGTGTGTGTGTGTGTGTGTGTGTGTGTGTGTGTGTGTGTGTGTGTGTGTGTGTGTGTGTGTGTGTGTGTGTGTGTGTGTGTGTGTGTGTGTGTGTGTGTGTGTGTGTGTGTGTGTGTGTGTGTGTGTGTGTGTGTGTGTGTGTGTGTGTGTGTGTGTGTGTGTGTGTGTGTGTGTGTGTGTGTGTGTGTGTGTGTGTGTGTGTGTGTGTGTGTGTGTGTGTGTGTGTGTGTGTGTGTGTGTGTGTGTGTGTGTGTGTGTGTGTGTGTGTGTGTGTGTGTGTGTGTGTGTGTGTGTGTGTGTGTGTGTGTGTGTGTGTACGCCTCAGAGCTCAGTGAATGCAAACTCTGGAGATATTAACCATCCTGTCTGCCTGTGGTGTGCAAGTTTAGGAAAGCTGGATATTTGGTGTATTTGTTGCCTTGGGAGTTTAATTATCCTGCAGTTTGTAGTCTTTTCATTAGTGGGTGGGTAATTATAGTCTTTTCATCAGTGGGTGGGTAATTACGGGAAGGTAACGAGCACCTCCTGTTTATGAAGTTATGTGACTGGTGGGGAGACCAGCCTCAAATATAAACACAAACTTACTTGGCAGCAAAAACTAACGAGCTGTGATGAATCGTCTTGGTCTTCTTTGACTTTTTCCCAGCTCGAGTTTGGCCACTCTTGTGCATCTTCTCCGCTGTCTTATGTCTATTATACCCTCCTTCCGTAGACCCATTTCTATCATGCCTGTTAGTAATTCTCTCTTAGTTGTCTCTTTTGAATATTACACATTAGAATTCTCCGGTATGTTACCTTTTAATATCCGACAAAATTAGTTTGTAATGCGTACAGAAGAATTTGAAGGTTCATGGGTGCGGACAACCACGGGTCACTCAATATACTCTATAGCAATACATTCTGGTGACTATACTGAATGACATGCCAAATGTTTCCTCTACTCCACGAAACCATTTGCTACGTTTGATGGTAACCGTAACCAGCAAATGATGTCTCGTGGTCTAGTGATGTAAGTCAGTCCAACCAGATGTGACCTGTACGGGTCGGAGGTGAAGGAATATTTGGTGTTTATAGTTCATAATGCCGCTCAGAAGAATGAGAGTGGTCACCTTTGCCTTAAATACCCAAATTAAATACCCTATTCCCGACCTCCTACACTCCTGATGGACAGTACCAAATGATGGATAAATGGTTGTAAAAATAAGTCACTGAAGAAGAGGTGTTAGAACACCCCAGTGCCTGGTGCACCGGCAGGATGGATGCCTTGCACTACCCTGGGCCCACTATTTACAGCGTGGGGCGAGTCTATTTTACTTCATCATAGAGGAAGGTAATTATTCGCTTCCCAGCTGATTCGTTTTAACCAAAAACATTCGAGGAGGGAAGATGTAATTTGTGGATCCCCGAGCTACAATCAGCTAGACACACGCGAGTAACTGCTGTTCCGAAACCGGTGGATTTTGTCTTGTATGATTGAACTGTTTGTGTTGTGTGTTGTAAGCAACAGTCCGTTTGGTAGCCAATAATCAATAAAAATGAGTTGGTGTAGTGAACAGGTTTACCCCTTCAGGCCCAGGTAGCAATTTTTTTTCTCTTTGTCCTTTTTTAACGAGTTTATTCGGCTTAAGAAACTTTTTTCTTACTTGAGATGGGTTAGACTAACATTCATAACTCATGAACTCTCATCCCTTTTCTGTCCAACTCTCAAATGCAAGAGTTAACAGTTACTCCCAGTCCTTCATTTATGCAACAGGTCAGCTCTGGAACTGTCTCCCTCTGTCTGTATTTCCTACTTCCTATGATCTCCAGTCTTTCAAACGCACTGTGTCCTGGCATCTCGAAATGAATGGATCTTGAGTGTGGCGCTCTTTTTTTTTTTTTTTTTCTTGGAAGGAACGGTTTGCGGACCCCTGGCCTTTGGTTCCTTCTTTCCAGAAAAAACAAAAAACAAAAACAGGAGGAAGCTGGGGCCTCTCCTAAGCCGAATAAAATTCTTAGGTGAAAGCAAGAGTTGTACTATAAACACTTCCTCGTCTTACTGGGGAATTGTCAGACAAAAGCTATATAAATCCTTGCTTAAGCTGGGGACTTTCCTAAGTTGACTAAATTCGTCAGGTGATAGCAAAAGTAACACACACACACACACACACACACACGAGACATCTTAGGGCAGCAAAGGTTAATGTTAATGTCCCAGTGATCAGACAGCCCCAACCTGAACCTCGCGTTTCTCGTACACATTTATGCCTCTTCCACGCCACCAGCGATTTAGCGTCGTAGAATTTTTATTTAATGCAATGATGTCCCTATTGCCTTAGTCTTGTCCACAGATGCTATTATGTGAGAGAAAAAAAAGACATGCAGTTGTCTTTCTGCTTTTCCATATTTACCTTTGACCAATGGAGTAGCTAATGAGAGAAAGTGTTTTTGTGGCCATACCAAAGAAAAATGGCGCACTGGAAGTGATAAGCATAGAACTATAAGTGTGGTGAGTCAAATGGGGAAAGAATTGTTAAGAGTGATAGGGGAAAGAATAAGACGAAACATAGATAGCTATGTGGCAAAGGAACAGTATGGATTTCGAAGGAGCAAAGGCACTAGAAATGCTATTTTTGCATTGCGAATGTTGACAAAGATCTCTGGGAGTACAGAAGGATTTATACTTGTGTTTTGTGGATTTTGAAAAGGCCTTTGACACCGTGAGGCATGAAGAGATGGTGAGAATGTTGCGAATGGTTGGGGTAAATAATAAGGATATAAGGATCATTGTGAAAGACTGACGAAGAGAGTGTATGTGAGTGAGGTGGAGGGGGGAAGAGGGATGGGGAGGCAGAGGATGAGATGGAGGGATGGGGTGGAGAGGTATATGAGAGAGGGGGTGTGTGAGTTGGGAGAAGGGCAGTGAAATGGCGGGGGACAGGGCGACTTGGAGGCGATTTGTTTGTGGCCACCCCAAACGGGATTGAGGCGTCTGGCAATAGATAGATAGATAGATAGTAAACCTGTACTGGAATCAAAAAGCTGCTGTTAGAGTCGGAGAGGAGAAGACGGAGTGGGTGACTATAAAAAGAGGAGTACGACAGAGATGTGTTCTGTCGCCAGACTTGTTTTCTTTATACGGACAAGTTGTAATGGACGAACTGAAGGAATTGGAAGGGATCAAGGTTGGTGGTAAGAACATTACTAATCTGAGATATGCTGATGACGCGGTACTTGTAGTGGATTCGGAAGAGAAACTGCAAGAACTGGTGGATAGATTAGTGGAAGCATGTCAGCAGAAAGGGATGAAGATTAACATCAGGAAAACAAAGGCAATGGTACTAACAACACGGAGAGAAGCGATAAATATCCAACTTAATATACACGGAAGCTATATAGAGCAGGTGAGAAGTTTCAATTTTTGGGTGCTGTTATATCACATGACGGAGGAAGTGAGAAGGAAAGTGTAAGAAGAATTGGTATTGCTAAAGGAGCTTTCGGACGAATGAGAAAAATTTTAACTAACATAACTATGGATATGAGGACACGAATAAGAGTGTTGAAATGCTTTGTCTGGTCAACGCTATTATACGGGTGCGAAACGTGGACAGTAAAGAAGAAAATGAGAGAGAGACTACAAGCAGCTGAGGTATGTTTTTGAGAAGAATGATGCGAATATCATGGATAGAAAAAGTAACAAATGAAGAAGTTCTGAGTAGGGCAGGAGTGGAAAGAGAAATGATGAAGACTATAAGGAAAAGACAGATGGAATTTTTGGACATGTTATAAGAGTAAAAGAACTTGAAAATGACTGTTTACTTGGAAGAATAGAGGGAAGAAGAGCAAGAGCAAGACAACGATTAAAGTATATGGATTCTATAAGAAGTGATTTACAAGAAAGAATCAGCAGTGTGGAATCAGGATAGCTGAGGATAGAGGAAGATGGCGCTCCATGGCCCCTAACGTCACATGACCGGCACTTTGGCAAAGGTAAAGGTAATGGAGTAGTTGCTATAGTTAAAACTTACTTTACGACAAACAGCCTCGGAGAGACCAATAAGTCTGTTGCTTTCCTTTGCTGTGTTTTGCATTCCTTTTGTACATACTGTAATGGTTGTAATTAGTATATATTAGCATCTAAGTACATTTTTTCTACCTCAAAATACTCTCATGATAATGGACAATGTCACCTCTTACTGAAGGGTTAATGTACCATATTAATGCCCGACGCACCCTAACCACGCACACTACCAAATAAGCTCCACCATCAGTTCGTTTGTACCCTGTTTCATGCTGCTCACGAATATCCTGTCGGGTGTTGTGACGCAGCCAGGAACTCTTGGAGCCTTGTTCTCCTGGGGGTAGGAGGCTGGCTTGTACCTAATTCTTAGCAGTATATTTTGTATATTATACCTTGGTATTCTGTACGGTGATATCATTGTTGTCTTTTTATAACGACATGGTTTCCATGGATAACATACAAGAGAGGAATAACCCTAAATGAACACAAAACTTATAAAAAAAGGGGCGCAATGGAGCCATGATATTCCATAAGAATACTTTTTTTAATGAGACGCCTGGAAGTCTGGTGGTCTAAGAGTTCCAGTCGGTGTGAGGATCCTGTGGTAACACACGTTCGATGATCCAAGAAAAGTTTGAAAGTTTTACGATAATGTAATGCCTCCCGGGGCAAGGCCCAGCCACCTGCCCGTAAATGTTCGGAACCATGGAGGCCAAGCCTGGGGCCCTGACGCCTTGAAGGAGGTTGTTATACAGAGTATTTAGGGGTTCAGTTGACAATAGAGTGGTAATACAGACGTCTAATTGGAAGGGAACAGATTAATGGTTTGTTAACATAAGGGTAGGTGAACATACATCATAAAAACTTTGATAATATCGCAACTTAATTCATTCTTGTACACTAGGTGTTGCATCTGGAAATAAACAATTTGAATTCGGCTGTTAGGTGTAGGTTATTTTATACATGTGATGAAAGGGTGAATGAGTGCAAATGCGTGGGTCACGTGGGGATGATCTGAATGTACAGTATTTGTGAATAACAAGTATTGCCTGAGATCATTGTATAGGTTAGTGTGTGTGTTATGCTTACAATTCATAATTGGTGTGTTGCCTCTTTCTGGGATATAAAACAGTCAGGGACAGAATACTGTTGTGATAATCCTGCTGATGTGTTAGATTGAGAGGAGGAACCCCAGACTGATCTCAAGCTTCGTGATGTGGAGAGTGCTGTCTATCTGATGGTCTGTCTGAAGGATGATTCTTTGTATGCAGCATGTGTTAGGAGTGTAATGGTGTATGGTAGTGAGACTTGGGCAGTGAAGGAGGAGGATATTCGTCGGCTCAGACTCACAGAAATGACAATGATTAGGTGGATGTGTAGTGCATCCCTGCGTCCAAGGTCTGGGGGGGCTGGGTTTACGATGGAAGAGTTGAGAAGTAGGATGGGACTGGAGTGTATTGGTGTTGTGATGAGGAGAGGTCGATTGAGGTGGTTTGGACATGTGGAAAGGATGGGGGATGATAATTGGGTGAGGAAGGTGAGAAGTGTTAATATTGGGGGTGGGGATATGAGGGGTAGACCGAGAAAGACATGGGACGAGATCATTAGGTGTGACCTCAGGGTTAAGGGACCGAACAGGGAGACTGCAATGGATCGTGCAGCATGGAGAGCCGCCTTTAGGTGACCAAGGCCGACGCATGCAAGCATGTTGGATCCTTTAAAAATGAAACGAACGCGAAGGTGAATATATTATTGCAGGCCAGGCAGATTGACTACCTTTGTCAGTCCTTAGTTGTGGACCTAACCTAATAGCTTATTCTTGGTGAGAACACCGCAACTTTTCTGAGGAAATTATGCCAGGGTGATCTGCCATGTGGTTCCCGAATGCCCAGGCCTTCATTTTCACTGCCAGACTCACTGGAGGATGACGAGGACGAATCACTAGACGAGCTGCTAATCCGAGTATGTTTAATCAAAGCAGGAACGACTAATACCCACCAGTTGTGGTGGTAGAAGATAAGTTAGGAAGCTGGACTGCACTGGCCGTCCTCTGGTTGACAGAGTGAGCGCTGTGAGGGCTGAAGGAGGAAGGAGGACATATGGAAATCTGGAAATGATAAACTACACCCAGAGTGAGTCGGGGTAGTTCACGTACCGGTATTTCTGCTTCAGTGTTCCGGTCTTGAGGTGTAGCATCCTGCGTCCCTGCTATATTTTCCACTGTCTGAGACTGACTGTCTTTTTGTGAATATAGTATACAGCACCGTGCCCATAGTAATTAGCTATAGCTGCCGACACATGCTGTAAAGCAGGCAGGGCGCAGCGGCAGGTACGATCCCTAGATAGCAATGTGTGGCCGGGCGAGGGTGAGGCTGCCTGGATGGCCACAATAACCTCCCGTAGAATGGATGAGCAGCGTCGAGGATGTGTTGTGTATACATACAGTGAGTCAATAGTGCGTTACCCCCATCCCTCAACCCCCTCAAAAAATAATCGTAGTATAGCCTTAAGAAACGGTCAAGTAAGCTTCATCACAGTTTTCTTTTTCATTTTTCTTTTGAAGCAGTGGAACTGTAAGTAATTTTTTCTTTTATTTACTGTTGTATAGGAAGCAAATATATATTTACAATTTAACGGTTATCCTTAACGGTCCTGCTGTAGTCTGTGGAAACTGGTAAATCGGCTACATACGGGTTGCAATGGGTATATGGACCATTTTCTGTGATATACTATGGACTTGAGAACAGAGCCACAAAACACCTTATCATACGTCCAAGGGCAAGTGGCAAATCAGGTATATAGGTAGTACTGTTCACCTGAGAGAGAGAGAAAAAAAAAAACAGTAAAAAAGTGACTTACAACAGGGACTGCCTGTAATAAATCGGCCGAGTGAGGTGTGTGAGAGAGAGAGGGTTGGGGGATGGAAGGAGAATGTGCGCCAAGAATGTGACGAAAACTGCCTGATGAATGGAGGGGAAGAGCGGCGTGGAATATGTTTGAGCATATAAGGCGCGTGGGGGCGGAGAGGAGTGAGCTGTTGGGGCCGGGGAGAAAGTAAGAAAGAAGCAGTATATACCTTAGGCAGTATTGAGGGCATCGCAGGGGGAAGGGGGGGACTGGCATCATTAGGTAGAGGAATAATAAGTTCCACGCAGCTTGGCACACCACACATTTTAAGGGAGAATTGCTTATCCAGTGTGTGTGTGTGTGTGTGTGTGTGTGTGTGTGTGTGTGTGTGTGTGTGTGTTTTAATAAGTATACTTTTTTTCAGAGATGGCATGCATTTTTTATTTGGCGAGAGGAGCGCGGTAGTTCAGTGGTAGGGTGTCGGGCTCGTAATCGTGAAGTTGCTAGTTCACGCCCCGCCTGGTGGCTGCTGTGCTGGGAGATGTAGTGCTCTCCTGTAACCCTATCAGGGGTCTAGCTCGGGGATCAATCACTTTTTTTTTTGGCGTTTTTTTTAATGTTTACAGTAATTTCTTTCATAGTAAAATTGTTCTGTTTAGGCTTTACATATATTTATTTTCAAAGTATGCAGGATATTTTTTATAAAG
Source organism: Coenobita brevimanus (assembly GCF_032717465.1). Taxonomy (NCBI): domain Eukaryota; kingdom Metazoa; phylum Arthropoda; class Malacostraca; order Decapoda; family Coenobitidae; genus Coenobita; species Coenobita brevimanus. The sequence continues at coordinate 13,944,163 of NC_137067.1, read as the reverse complement.
TTGCCATAATCATGCTTTGAAATTTGGCATTGTTATTTTTCAAAGCTGGCGCTCATTATATCAAAGTAGTTTTATTTGTCTGAGGGTTGCAGATCGGTTTCTAAGAACTGGTCGAGTATATTTGTAAGATACCAGACTTTATTTCATATTTGTCAGATTTTTCACTTCCTACCAAAGACAATCGAGGAAAGAGCTGCACTTTGTGTTGGCCAAGAAGTACCCAGTAAAGCCTCCCTGTGTGAGTACCGCTAAACAATCCTTAACTTCAAACCTTGACAACAGAAGTGTATATTCAACATCGACGTCAGTGATAATTCGAAATATGTTAAGTGTGAGATGCTGCGAATAATGTACTGTAGCTTCACTTAAAATAGGTCACTATTACAGTCAGCCCAGAGAGAGTTGATTGGCAGGCAAGTGGACTAAAGAATGAATGTGAACGGGCAGGAAGGAGAGGGGATGTCTGGACACAGTTTGGGGATGTTGATGATGCACTGTCAGATTTTTAAGCAACTAGTTTGACTTCGGAGTCGCACAGTTAGGAAATTATATATGTACAAAGTTTAATAAATATCTTGCGGAAACGGTAAACCATCCACGACACGCTTTATTCTAGTTAAGATTTTTGTCGTATTTTGCAAAGCTGAAATAATCTCCGAACTAAACTGAAGATAGTTGTTTATTCTCTGATTCGTTCAAGCCTGATTCGTGGTCGCTGTGGGTCGTGTCCGGTGGCAGGGGATGGTGTTCATTCATCCCAGTTTAGTGACCTGCCAGTGTGGCAAGGGTCGGCCGAGGCCAGTGAAAGCTTTTCCAGAGGATGGCTGAAAACCATGGGTAGTTGCCGGGCTTCGAAAAAGTCCAGC
>NC_137067.1:13875797-13938297 GCF_032717465.1 Coenobita brevimanus | reverse complement strand
TAGAAGTGAATATAAATCAGTTTAGACGTTACTTTCGCCGTAGAGAAGGAATTACATACATACGGGTAGCTTCATATCTGACGTTAGCCTCCCTCCACTACCACCATTAACTTGTCCACCGTCACAATGCACAGGCATTCATCACCACCACCACCACCACTGGACGTAACATATTGGTCCAGTTTATTTTCAGCATCAAAACCATTTCTCTCAAGTGACTTTTTTTGTGCCTCATACCCGAGTCAGTTGGTAACCCTGGACACTACCCTGAAATTAGCTTTGGTGCCGTACTCATGAAATTTACTGAGCTTACCTGCTATTAAATAGTTTGTTTGTACTTTTATCTTCCCTAAAATATCTGCCAGAGCTTCACAACCAAGTAGGAGTAAATAATATAAAAAATATGGCGCATGATGAACCGTGTTTTTTCAAATGCTTTAGAGATGTGTTCGTCGTACAAAAAAAATTAAGACCTTCAGCCCGAGGATGTAATTTCGTTTGTTTCTCAAGTCTGACTATTTTGTTCAACTTAGTGAAGGAGTCTGAATGTGATGGGGTTAACGGCGGCTGCATATAACCCAAACAGTTCCAAAAATATCCCCTAACCTAAGTAAAAAAAAATAATAATAATAATGTGGAGGCGACAGTGGTATCTAAAAACATGTTCGGGCTGAACGGGTCATGATTAATGAGTATTTCATCGGGACTAACAAAAAATATCAAAATGGTTTACTCTTTTCACTCTAACTTGGCCTAAAACTGACATGTCGACATCTTAAATTCCGAGTTATGGCAATAGGTCAACGCCAGAATATGATTCAGGTAATGAAGATGTATTGTGGAAAGTAGGTACAGCTGTAGCACTGCCTTATTGCTATTGAGCTACGTGAGATAAGCTGCAAAAGAACGAAATTCTAGGCCACGTTAATCTGGAAAGTGTAGAGCTCTTGAAACGACACACCAAGTGAAAAATGGAAAAGCATCGTTTGGGACTAAGATGGACTTTGAAACTGGCTGCCGATAATTGTAATGGAGGAATCGGTGTGGTAATGGGTGAGAGGTTTTCAGTGGTACAGGTTTGCATGGCTGGATATTGGCAAAGCCTCACACAAAAACTGGTTTGTGTGAGTGGAACATGTAAATACCTGGATGCATATAACCCCTTCACTACCACAGCTGCATCTTAAGCTGAATAACATCATCCCGTGCTGCCAACACTGACATATTTATACACCGTAGCGTTCTGACAGGGGTCAGTGCAAATGTTTCTGACCTCTTATGTACGAGAAAGAGAGAGAGAGAGAGTAGAAACAAATACTGTATATGAAAGACATTTTCACAGCATATTGGCTGAAAGATTGGATAAACCAGTCATGCGAGAGACAGTAATTCGTAGGAGATTATTCAAAAGTCGAGGTATGCCTGAGAGAGTGTAAGGAAACTGGAAATGTGATGTTACAGGGCAGGAAAGTGGTACAGAGAAGATAATATCATCTCTCTAGATATTATATAATGAGGCTGCCAGGTCAGAATTATAACCAGATGGAAGTAAGAAAGTGAAGAAGGGTTAGATACACGCCTGTTGATTATAAGAGGGTCATTAAGGCTTTATAGGTATAGGAGAGCAGTTATACTGGGCATATGTTGTGTATTTTACTAAGGATTTAACTCTATAAACAGAGACATCAGAAATAAATAGCGTTTATAAATAGTACGTATTGTTTTCGGCTCAGGATACACATGTAATACAAGCTTTGCCAAGTTAGCGAAATTTCATCATCCTCATAATCATTAACATTACATCACCATCGTCGTCGTCGTCACTAACTGTCATCAGTCATCTTCATCATCAATCATACTCATAATAAAAATTCAGCACATGGCCGACGCAGCAAAATCAGAAACTGAGGAGACTCCACAGCTAAATATGCCACACGTTAACAACGCATCCATCAACGTTCTGTACCAAGATCCGACGGAACAGCAATATCGGAGAGGAAATAGTGAAGCACATCAAAGGAGAGAAATCTGTAAGATGGTATTTGTTCGTGACAGGACAACAAATAAATGGCTGAACTGTGTGAGACTGACTGTGTAGCTCATTTCACTGAGTACTCTGTTGAGAATTATCCTACCTCTGGAGTTTCTCTTGTTTCTAGCTCCAACCAACCCTATTTTTAAGTAGATGATGATTATGATGATGATGATGGTAATGATCGAGCAGAAAGAAAATTTTCACATGGTTTTAAAAAGCATATCTTCAGCTATATATATCATATATTATAAATTCAGGTTGGGGAAAAAGTAATAAAATCCGTTTCCAGAAAATGTATAATTCATTTAACCGTTTCTGTATCGGTGAATAAACCCAAATCCACCTCCAAAATACTATAGAGTGCATTAAGTTATCTCACCATTGGTCAGTAATTCCAACTTCAATCAAAATAAATAATAATCAGTGAAAGATCCAGCCTCCCAAATGTAGCCTATAGCATAAAGCACATTGAACAAAACAAAAATGCATTAACTGTAACCGTCATTTCCTGAATTGCTGATCACAGAATATTATCGTTTTCACCGAACCATTGACCACAATTGTATTTTCTTAACACAAATTCATCAACATAACCTTATCTTTACCCGAAAAGTATGGGCAATGTATTTCATCATCTTTGAACTACTGCCCCCTCAATCATACTTTTTCATCATAACCATCACCCTACCCTTCTCAATTGTCCGGTCCTTCACAGTAAAAAGAATAAGAAAAAAGTGACAAAAAAAGGAAGGCGGTGTTGCAAAAACTGGACCCGTGAGCGAGATTCCTTTGTAATGGACACCCAGACTCACTCAGCCAACTTTTTTGTGGCATATTGGGTTGATTACGTGTGTGTGTGTGTGTGTGTGTGTGTGTGTGTGTGTGTGTGTGTGTGTGTGTGTGTGTGTGTGTGTGTGTGTGTGTGTGTGTGTGTGTGTGTGTGTGTGTGTGTGTGTGTGTGTGTGTGTGTGTGTGTGTGTGTGTGTGTGTGTGTGTGTGTGTGTGTGTGTGTGTGTGTGTGTGTGTGTGTGTGTGACAGACAGACAGACAGACAGAATCAGAATCAGAAGCACAAATGTAAATGATAAACGGACGCAAATGTAACAGAACTGAATGGAATTACGGGGGAAACTGGAGTGAGTGATGGAAAGAAATGCCCAGCAAGTATAGGTTGAGGGACAAAGAGGAGGGGGAGGAAGAGAGCAGAAAGGGGCGTATTCCCATAGGTTGTGAAGGCTCCTTACTGTATCCTCCTTGGTTGTTTTTGTTGCACATTAAGCCTTAATATTCTCCTATGTTACTTATTTACTTGCCTTTATTGTGCTGTGTTTGTCAGTGTGTGTTCATGCAGTCTCGTTGCTTTTGTTATTGTTGTAGTTGTGGTGGTGGTGGTGGTTGTAGTTGTGGTTGTTCTTGTAGATCTTGGAGAAAACTCTGATTTAAACCATCACTTGAACAATACAGGCCGATCTATAATGCTGATCTCCACAGGGTGTACTGCCTCCGCACTGCTCCACCTCACATCACCATCACAGACCATCCTGCCTGTTCCTTTCCATGCACCCACCCTTTTTCTTTCCCCACATCACATCAGAATTCTAAGAGAAATCTATGACTTAAACCTTCTCACTACCAATGCATCCCCTCATACAAGGCCCATCCTTACAGGGTGTACCCTCCCCGCTCAACCCCACCACCATTCCACCCACTCCTTTACACCCACCCCACCCACTGGTTGCCTTTCCCTCTAATCCCCGCCACCACACCCCACCACCCCCTCCTTCCTTCCTTCTCGGTGCAGTGGTGGTCTGTCCAACTAGCAACTGGATGACTCTGAGTTCAGTTCTCGTGCCGGTCAGACTTTTAGACATAGCTTGCTTCGCCCTTGACCCTGTTCACACACACGTACAAATGGGGACCAAAATATAACATAGACTGTTGTGGATCGTATTCTAGGGGACATCTGGGACTTAGCAAGCATAATCCGGCTTAATGTTTCTCGTGTGATCGATAGAGAGTAATTGTAAACCTTTTTCTCCCTCTCTCACAACCACAATGAGCAGCGTCTCCCTAACCACCACACCCACACCCTCACCCCAGCATCCCACCCCCTCCTCCCTCCCTCACTACCACACCCCACCACCCCACCCCCTCCTCCTTCCCTCACTACCACACCCCACCACATCCCTCCCTCCCTCCTCCCCCACCCCCTCCTCCCTCCTTCCTCCACCCCCACTCCACTACCTCTCTCCAACCTCAAGCCCCCACTACCTCCCTTCTCCCCTTCAAGACAACCACATCCCACCATGTCACTTCCATGCCATCATCACTCCCTGCCACCCCCTTTCCATCTGTACGTATCTCTAAGCCTCTTATCTCTTTCCTCGTTCATTTCCGTAAATCACAGTAAATCTTTCCCTGCTTCCCTCACCAACATTTCACACCCTTCCTCTCATTCTCGCAACCCCACACATCTGTAGGCCTCACATACCTCACACAGAAGGCAGTGAGATAGGGATAGGAAGAGATAAAGATTAAATAACATGATAAGGCTACTACCATCTTTAGTTAGATTATTGGTAGAGAGAGAGAGAGAGAGAGAGAGAGTCATCTTTTGCAATAAGTTCCTTGTTCTTTTTTTCATTTATTTGTTATTTCAATTTGTCAGACACCTTTAATTCATTTACTGAAACTGTTTACTTTTTTTTTTACATACACAATATACTTTTTCGCTCGTCTTTCCGTTTGTCTATCTGTACTGTATATCCTCATTGCTTCACCTTGCCGAGAACTTTGTTATATCTGTACCTTACCCAATCCTTGGGTGAGAAAAAAGGCCATAGTGGTGATGACTTGTTTCTTTTTCTTTCTTTTCGCTCCGGCAGTTCTGTCTCTTATCTTTTCATCTGATAAGCTCAACTCTCTCCTCGGATATCTGACTTGGCCTTTGCCGGTTTTCCCTCATCGTCAACATCCAACTCACACGCCAGATACAATCTCGTTTTTTTTTTTTTTCATCAGTTATATACTGAAGGGTTATCCTATTGTTATTCTTTAATAATTGGTTCTAACATCTTAACACTGAGGCTCCAACAGCTCACTCACAGCAGAATAAAATTGTCTTGTGTTAGCCGGAAAGGAATGATCAAGCTGTCTGTAACATGAGAGGGTTAAGGGTGGCAGAATTAACACCCTCAGGTTCTTATGAGTCATCTTAGCTGGATAAGATCATAAGGCGTTGGATGGAACACAATACTTGAGTTGACAGCAGCATAAGTGGATTAAGAATTTGTCAGAAGTATAAGTGGATTAGGAATTTGTCAGGAGTATAAGTGGATTAAGGATTTGTCAGGAGTATAGGTGGATAAAAATTTGTCAGGAGTGTAAGTGGATTAAGAATTTATAGTCTGTTGTGTGTGTCCTTCAAAACGCTTACTGTTTCCTGCCTTTCAGTTCGCTCTCAACCTGTTTAATCACCTGTGCGTTACAGAACATATTTACCTTCACGGTGTTGCTGACGGACACGGGTATTTCTTTCAAGTTAACACCAGATAATTTTGTTCGTGTGCTACCCTTAAAGGCATACGTTGTTGGACCTGTCTTGTATGACATATGTTGAGTGTAACCAACTCCTTTTTTGAAAAATCAAAACACATGGTTGTAATCAATTTTTATTGGGTTTCTGGCCATGAAAAGAAAGAACAACTCTTCTACTTTCCTGTGATATACTTACTTTAGTAATTATTGAAAAATAAAAATGTTTTATGGGTGACTAAAGGAACCTAACCAAAATTGCCTTTTTTTTTTTTGACGTTACTGAATAAAAAATTAATTACTCGGCCCGTATGAGGATTTAAGATCTGAGATTATATATGCTGCTTCTCAGGTCCCGTGGCCGTATCCTGTAAGTGGCTCACACTTCTGGCTCATGAGGGTCACTGTGGGAAGACACCCTGAAAAGGGCAAAAAAAAAAAAAAAAAAAAAAAAAAAAAAAAAAGGAAATTTTCACTATACAAATTTTTTATGACGTTATGGTTCCCTGTATATACACCCTAATGACTTTGTAAATTTCGTTTGACACTAAACTATGATTTTAAGACCCAAATGATGAGGACTGATACTTTATATGACGATAATGTGACGATAATATAAGACACAATGTTTAGTTTTCTTTTACTGACCTACATCCCCTCACAATCGGTACACAGGGTTTAGCTGTGGCTGAGACACACTGAGAGGTCACACTTGATGCACTGGTGTTCACAAGAGTCTCTAGTTCTATGTCTGACAGCAGTGTCCTTCCTTGTCCTTTTCCTTTGTCCTTTGCCTTTGATATATTCTTTATATTCACTTTAGTCTTCACTTTAGTCTTTTGTTCCACTTTTATCTTAGTCTTTATATAATATTACTTATAATCAGCAAAAAAAATAAAAAAAAAATAGGAAAAACCCAATAAAATAATATAGTACATAGAGTATAATATAAAGTGTAATATATGTAGTATATATATAGTATTTCTATAATATATAATGTAAATAATATATATATTATATATAAACATAAGATACATAACAAAAAAACAGTCATACACATATATTTCCAAAAAATAATGGCACACTCCTATAGTAGTTATACTTGTAGAGCACACGCTAAGTCCTAAAATCGTGAGTCCTGCACAGCATACGATAGGTCTGATGGACTAAAAACGCAAATAAATCCCACAATGGGAAAACAAGAGGGAGCACACTTACTTCACACAATAGGCCTAGGCAAACACTTCACATACCTGGACGGCCTGGCCAGCATCTTCAAAGGAAGACAAGGTACCACATGTTTTACAAAAACAATATCCCAAAGTGGTGAAGATATGCCTTTAAGGGTTAAATCCAAGTAGCGAAAAGGTTAAAATGTCTGGTATGAGAAAGAATTAAAGGTTGGGTTCTGTCATCAGTATAGTGTTCACTGTCACTCATTCTTCCATCCCTACTGTGGAAATAGTTGTGGTAGTTGAGGTAGCCGTGATGATAATGGTGATGATAGTTGTGATACAAATGATTTTGGTATTAGTGGTAGTTGTTAATTATGATTACATTGATAATGGTAATGAGCGTGGGAATTAAGACAGTGATATGATAATATTGGTAGTTGTAGTAGTGATGACGATGATAGTTGTGGTAGTGATATCACGATGATAGTAGGAGTTATGATTGTTATTATCATAGCTCTGGTAGTGGTAGTAGTGACTGTGGTGGTAGTTATGACAATGGTGAAAGTGATGGTAGTGAGGGCTATGTCAGTAGTTATTATGATGATGGTGGTAGTTATGATAGTGATGATTATGTTGGTAATGGTATTTGTATTAGAGATGGTGGTGGTGATTGGCAGTTGTGGTAGTGGTTATTATGACAGTGTTACCTGTGGCAATAATAGCTATGATAGTTACCTCCGTCAACGAAGTTGGAGGAGGTTATGTATACACCTGTGTTGGTCTGTTTGTTTGTCCAGACGATATCTCCAAAAGTTCTCAGTGAATTTCAATAAAATTTTTTGGAAGAGTGGGCCATGGGTCAAGGAACACTTGATTAAATATTGCTGTGGATCCGGACGCTATATATTGCACACAATATCTCCACGGACCAGGATCCAGGTTATAAAGGCAATTGCATTGGCGGAGGTATGTGCTCTCTGAGTTCTTTCTAATTTTACGTGTAGTAGTGATGATTAAGATGATGGTCGGAGTTGTGGTACGGTAGTAATGATTATGAAGACGGTGGTAGATGTGGTGGGAGTGAAGATAGCACTAGGTGTAATGACGGTGATTATGTTGGTAGTTGCGGTGTTACTGATGTTAATGATGTTGAGGTTGACTGTGATTGCTATGGTAGTGATAAACAGTGAGGCTGTTATGGCTATAAGTTTACTTATTAAAACAGTAGTTAGTGTTGGTGATGTTACCAGCAATGGTAGTTGTGGCAGCGATAACTATGATAGTAATGGTTTGAACTCCTTCACTTCCACGACATATTACCTCCATCATGGTGTTTGTGTGTTTGGTTAGGTTTATTTGTCAGTCTGTCTTCTAGCAACATTATGGAACTGAACCATATCTGGAATAGTGACTTAGATTCATCAGATAAATAAAAATGATTATATACCGGCCGAAAAAGGTCAAAGGTCTGATAATCATAAAGTATGAAACCCTATGGGACAGAACTGCACTAAAACTGAAATAGTGATTGACGACCATCACTGGAACAAGTGATTATATTCTGCAGTAAGCAGGTCAAAGGTCGTGGCCATAGTCATTAAACAAATGAAATCAACTTGACCATATCTCACGAATAAGTTAGATACGTGGGTTGAAGACCATAACGTTTCTGAAAGAACGTTCGCTTACTTTGCATGATCTTGAACTTCTCTTTAGAGGTCAGGGTCAAAACTGATCTAAACTGACTTTAAGCTCTGATGCAGTGGCGGAGGTATGCTGTCACTGAGTATTCTTGTTTATATTTACCGTAAATACCATGATACATGTTGGGCAGTATTCTTACTGGCGTTGGAGATTTCGTAACACTTCTTTGGTCTGTTTTCCCTCTTCTGTACAACTTATCCTTTTGCGTCAGTTGTTCTTATTTACTATATTTTTGCAACCCTCAAGCCGTAATAATTTTGCTGTATGCACTATTTTTTTTTTTTTTTCTGGAGCGTAGAAGTGTTTTGAACTGAACGAGTTCGATGTAGCCTTCATTAATCCTTTCATTCAGATACATTCACTACAGTCATTGAAAGCGTTTGAAGATGGTAAGATTTAACTAATCGAACAATTAGTCCTTACAGTGCCAGTTATTTCCCTAGGTTCATTGAAAGCATTCTGAAGGTGGCAAGAATTGATTTTAAAAATGTCGTCTAACTGAAATGAATATGTTGAAAATTAAGTACCTTGACTGATTGGCCATGTGAAGAGAATGGAGAATGACAGATTGAATAGAAACGTTTGTGAGTGAAGTGGAGGGGGAGATGGGGAGGAGGAGACCGAGGATGAGGTGGAGGGACTGGGCAGAGAGGTATATGAATGAGGATAGTATAAATTAGGGGGAGGGCAGCCTGACGGCGGATGACAAGGTGATTTTTTCGTGCCCACCCACTCCGGGGTTCAGGCGTCCAGCTGTACTGTATATAGAAACACAGATATTTACTGATGCAAGCTGTGTCGATATTAGAAAACAGAAGTTAATATTAAAGAAACTATCAAGATATCAGGAGGCTGTGTGAAAAATAATGTGCTTAGGAAGTGGTGGCACTGTCGTCTGTACCAAGTAGACAACGGTCCAGCATAACATGATTACCCCATTGGCGCCTCGAGACCACCCCTTAGCTGATACAGTAATCTGATGGCGTACAAAATATAACAGATAACACTTCTGACGTTGTGAATGGGCTACTAGAGAATGCTTTTCAGCCTTTAGGCGACGAGAGGCCAGACGTAAGCTGAATATACCTGATAATTTTCCGGCGATAGCGAGAATACATTAGTTAAGATTTCTCTATCTATCTATCTATCTATCTATTGCCAGAAGCCGTAATCCCGTAAGGGGTGGCCATTTGACTTTGAGTTATTAGTTTTACGGGGAGGGGCACTAACCCTCCACCAACCCACTTGTTGACACGCAGGGAGCACATATGGGTTGGTTATATGGTTACCACCCAGCGTTGTAAATGGTTTCTTGGCTTACAGGAAACCATTTGGCTTGTCACTCAATGTAAAGCCACCTGTAAAGGAAAGAAGAGCAATAAGAAGTGACAGGAAAGGTGGGAGATATAGGAAGAGAGGAGGGCAGGCTCAGAAAAGGAATGATAAAGGCTAAGGAAGAAGTAGGCAGCACTACATCAAGTGAGTGGATGATGGTCGCCACCACCTACCACCAAACACATCCTGAAATTACCAGGTTTTTTGCATGGTGTGAAGCTGTACGTGATCGTGATAACTAATGATTCCCTGCCCTAAGATAATGTATTTTTCATTATACTCATGGTATCTCCAGATGATTTTATTCAGCTCAGGAGAGACCTTCCTAATGGAGGGGTTAGATGCAACTTTAATTAAGCCTCTTTTCGGCTCAGTGGACTCTTTTTCGCAGGGAGGGGTTAGATATAGTCTTCATTAACCCCTTTCCTGCCAGACATCTCCATTGAGGAGGATCGTTTGGTTGTGGTCTGTTTACAATATCAGGAGGTGTCCTTTAATTGAAGAGCTATTTCATAATGATTAGATTATCACAACACTGAGAGATCCATCCGACGTTCAGTTGATTTTATTCACCTTGGGGAGAAACCGTATAATAGTAACGGGTTAATATTACTGTCTGTAATAATTCTACCGCAGCTGGTCTATCTAACACTTGAGTCCTGTCCTGTGATGATGTGTTTTCATTTATTCAGGCTATTATATTCAGCTTAGGGAGAGGCTTTTGGAATGGAAGGTGTTAAACGTTCCTTCATTACACACTATACGACAAAACAGCTTTCCCTAATTTAAATAATCGTCGAGTTGCAGCAAGAGTAGAATCTAAACTTTAATCATCGTATTCCTGTGTTAGGACGGTTTCAAGCACCGTCACTACAGATGGTCTCTCCATGCGTGTGAAAATCATCTGGAGGTTGCAAGAATAACATGAAATAGGTCATCGCGTTGAAGAAGCTACCTCCTGTCGCTGTGGATCGGACTACTGTTGTTGTTGCTCTTGTTAAAACTGACTCGTGATATAAAGAATACAATAACTAATGTACTGGACGAACTCCTGTCGCTTTAGTTTATTCTACATGTTGTTGTTGTTGCTGTTGCTGGCTGGTGGTAGAAAAATATACTACTACTAATATACTGAACTAAGAGCATGCTACCAGCTGTATCATAATAGGTGTTCTGTCCTAAAATGAATGAATCATCTTGGTGGTATCAAACGACGACGATGATAGTAACGGTGGTGGTGATGATACGGAATAGCTATGGTGGTGGTGGTGGTGATCCATAATTGTGGTGATGGAGATGATGATGGCGGAGGTGATAATAAAAAAAACCGTGATCAAGAGGACAACGACGACTATGCTGAATATTACTTTGCAACACGTTGTTATGACGGGTAAGGCACAGGTACAAAGAAGATATTGTTACGTCGCAGTCCCCACACTGCCACAGGCTCCAACAGCAGTAGTACAGTACAGGAAGGACGTTGCCCAGTGAGTTGTTCTTCTTATGGTCAGCCTTAAGGTGTACAGCACACAAGATCAGCTGAGGCGAAAATAAACACTGGCTTCTTAAAGTTCACTGTCTTTATTTTCCAAATAATTCCACTTAATGTTTTTCAGCTTCACTTCTCACAAGCACTGGAGCTATACACACTTGACTAACTGTTATTACACTTAATGCTTAACAACACTTCACAGTTATTACACTTAATGCTTGACACTTCCCTGTTTTCTCAAGTTCCAATGACATACAAACTTCAGTAACCCGTCACTGTTTGTTACTGTTTTGAAAAGTACCCAAAATATACAATCTTCACTGACACTGACACTGCACTACACCAAAACCGACTGCACTTTACTAACTGAACTGAAACCCGACTAAACTCCAAACTGACTGACTAACTGACTAGTCTCTTCCCCATCCTTATATAAGCTTGCATTACTCTCGAAACTTCTACTTCTCCAACATTCTAGGACATACTGTCTTGCATCAGCCCCTAGCAACAACAGTTACCAACTACGAGACATCAAAACATGCTAGAGTTCTCATATTACCTAATACTCTAAATCATTTACCATACGAACTTAAACTACATAATTTAACAAGCAATTACTTAAAAAAAAAACATTATAAAGAAAAATAGCACAAAAATAAGTGAATGTTTAACTTACGAGACAACTACGCTCACAAACACCAGGCAAACTGGCAACTCTGATGACTCGTACCGAGACTTACGGTACCAGAAACGTCTCGAAGATACGAGACTACCTAACTGGCAAATCCCCCTTCATAACAATATATTAATTCTCCAGTTTTCATGTTAGTGACTGCTAGCGAGAGAGATGCCACACATCATCCAAGTCATGACGTGCTGACAGCAGCCTCAGCCAGATAAGAGAATCAACCTGTTTTGATACCTTGATGGATGTTTCTAAATATATACACGATAATTACTGACATCATAATGTACGGGTGATAAAGGTAAAATTAGTGCTGTGATGGACTATGACACATGACTGACTGAAGCCAACCATCAGAGAAAATATGTATACAGCCTTTGTTGAGAATAGTTCTTAACCATATCCACATTTTCTTTATTGTCCATATAAATACCTCATTATTTCTATTTTCTGTATTGCTACATGTGAACACATTTCAGTATTTTTCATTTTTCCTTATTCATGCATATGCATCCTATATTTCAACACCCATTAGATTGTGTCAATACCTGCAGAGGAAAAAAGTCGGGCCGAAGCTGTTGTATGATCATAATACCCACAGTTTCGGTTAATGGACATAATTAAGTTGCAAATATTTAAGTCCACCTTCTCCATATGTTCGATGTTCTTGCATATACGCACATTGATTGTCCAAAATTTTGTCTTCTTGCGCAAAAATATCTCGATGTGTTTCTTTTTTCCTGCAGATAAATACTTGTATATAATGGATTATCTTCATTCATCCAAATACACACTTCAGCATCTTCTTGTACACAAGCTAGTCTGGCTTCTGAAAAATACGGAAAAGTTTTCTTTTCAGTGTTGTCTCTTATGTTCATTTTCAGATACGAGAGCATCTCCAGGAGCGGTTGGGTCCGTCTGTCCCTCACTAACGAATTCGGACGCGAAGCGCTTCGCTTTTGTAGATATGAACGACTTAGGCCCACCACACCACATCAAGTCTTACTCCACACCACACAAACTTATCCTTGCATACTACACCATACCAAGGACATTAATGTAGGGGTCTTGGAGCTCCCGCATCTTGTGCTTTTGTTCTCGTTTTACATATGCCATCTGTATATTGCCACTCTTTTCTTCATTCTATTTTTTTTCTCGAGTAGGGGGAGTACTTACCTTGCCCTGATCCCATTTCTTCCTGTTCATCACCGGCGGCATATGACCCTGGCAGTTGCGCCGCTAGATTTTAATTATTTTCAATCAATCAATCAATCCTATTCATCACGTGTGCCCCACACCCTGACTCACTGAGAGACAGACAGACAGACAGACGAACAGACACAGACATGGACACAGACAGACAGACGGACAGACACAGACACGTACACAGACAGACAGACAGACAGACAGACATATTGCCAAATAAAAATCACCCACCTGCGGTACCCTTTCCCAGAGTGACTCTTGAACGAAACGTTATGTAACGGGGAATTAATGTTGGAAGGGAAATGTTAGGGTGGCTTGATGATAGTTAAGAAGTGGAAGTGGTAGACTGTGATTGTGATTCAAAGACAGACAAGTTGAGTTACTGCTTGTTCACCGTCTCCTTTACAACCACATCAGTTTCATGCAGTTTCCAAGGCAGTCTCTCACATTCTTTTTGTTCCACATAACGAAACCATCCCAGATTTTTTTTTTTTATTCATTCTCTACATCTGTCATTCATTCACTTTTTTATTTGTCCTAAAAAAGGCATCGACAGTAATTAAGACTGTAATAATTCTGAAAGATAAGATTGTAGAGGTGGCTGTGCTGTGACTGTAGTTCCTTTGGTACTACTGTGGTTACGGTAGAAATTAAAAGCTGTTCTTAATGGCAGAAGTGGTGATGGTGTTTCGAGTGTGTGGTGATTATAGTTGTGGTTATTAATACCCCTAGCCTCTTATTAACCCTCTCATGGTCTGTACAATTCTAATATTTCATTCCGGGTAACCCCAGACCATGCTGTTCAGGTGAGAGGAAGCCATGTGAGCCTGTGTGTTATTAAGCCTACCTCACACCCCAACACTACCACTCCAGCCATTGTAACTCATCCTCCCCCACCACACACTCCAACACTACCACTCCAGCCACTGTAACTCCCCCTCCCCCACCACACACTCCAACACTACCACTCCAGCCATTGTAACTCATCCTCCCCCACCACACACCCCAACACTACCACTCCAGCCATTGTAACTCATCCTCCCCCACCACACACTCCAACACTACCACTCCAGCCATAGTAACTCACCTCCCCCCCCCCCCACACACGTCCGTATTCTCCTCAACAGTGACTTTTATTTCATTCTTGCAATTACCAGAGAGGTTTTACTTGGTTTAGGAAAAACTTTTTACGTTGGATGGGCTAAATAAAGTCTTCCTTAACCACTTTACTACTGGAGGTTATTCCTAAGTAGAGTAATATCGTCTGGCAGCAGCAAGACAATACAGCAAAAGACTTCACCGGACAGGGCTGAATTTGTGTCCCTGCATAAAACGGTATCTTGGCGTGGGAGAACATGTGGCTGTCACCTTCACTTCACTTCCCCAGGAGACACATTGAGGCTGTTGCCACTATGAGGATGCTTTGCCATAATTATTTATGGTACTGATTGTAAGCATGGGTACATTTTACATTTGTCTCAATTACTGGAAGGGAAGGGGTGAGGATGAAGGGAATGGGAGGGAAGGGAAGGGAAGGAGTGAGGATGAAAGGAATGGGAGGGAAGGGAAGGGAAGGAGTGAGGATGAAAGGAATGGGAGGGAAGGGAAGGGAAGGGGTGAGGTTGAAGGGATTGGGAGGGAAGAAAATGGAAATTGTGCGGATTATGGGAATGGGAGGGGAGGGACAGGAAGGGATGCGGATGAGAGGACTGACTTCCCCTTCCCCTGATCCTCATTCTTCCTTCCCCTTCCCTACAGTCTCACCCTTCCTCCCCCTTTCCCTCGTTCTCATTCTTCCCTTTCCTCTCATTCTTAACCTCGTCCTCCCCTTCCCCTCATCCTCCCCCTTCCCTTCGTCCTCATCCTTCCACTCATCCCCATTCTTATCCTTTCCTTCATTCATGTCCTTCCCCTTCCCTCATCTTCATCCTTATCCTTCTATGCCCACTATTCCAGTCCCCCTTCCCTACCTCCTCACCTCTTCCCTACCCTCTCACCTCTTAACTACCCCCTCACCTCTTCCCTACCCTCTCACCTCTTCCGTACCCTCTCACCTCTTAACTACCCCCTCACCTCTTCCCTCAACCCCCGTCCCCTCTTCCCTCTACCCTCTCACCTCTTCCCTACCCCCTCACCTCTTCCCTCTACCCCTCACCTCTTCCCTCTACCCCCCACCTCTTCCCTCTACCCCCCTCACCTCTTCCCTCTACCCCCCTCACCTCTTCCCTACCCCCTCACCTCTTCCCTCTTCCCTCTACCTCTCACCTCTTTCCTCTACCCCCTCCCCTCTTCCCTACTCCCTCCCCTCTTCTCTACCCCCTCCCCTTTTCCCTACCCCCTCCCCTTTTCCCTCTACCCCCTCACCTCTTTCCTCTACCCCCCTCACCTCTTCCCTCTACCCCCCTCACCTCTTCCCTACCCCCTCATTTCTTCCTCATTTTTGGTTGAAAATTAAACTATGGATCAATCTACATGAAAGATTACTGGATAATAGTTATGATACCTATTTAGCGTGTAGAAAGTTTCAGGACGATACATGAAAAAAAGAAAAAAAATATTCTGTAAAATCCTAATATATTTAACCTAACTTTCACTGACTACTGCTCCTAAGTGAGTAAACATATAATCATTTTAAAAATATCAGTGATTAAATTAATTATATACAATTAAAGCTCAGGGATTAGTTTTGTCAAATATAGATATTATCCTGTAAAATTTCATGTAAATTGATGCATAACTTCATTTTCAACCAAAAAAATGAACTTTCTCCCCTTTAACTTCCTTTTCCCTTTCCCCTTATCTTCATCTGCAGCCTTCTCTTTTCCCTTCCCCTCATTATCATCCTTTCCCTTCCCCTGATCCTCATCCTTCCCCCCACCCTTATTCTTTCCCTTTCCCATCCCCTCATCCACATCCTTCCACTCATCCTTATCAGCCTGATCCCTCTCCTTCCCCTCATTCACATCCTTCCCCTTCCCTCATCCTTATCCTTATCATTCCCCTTCCCCTCATTCTCACCCTTATCCTTTCCCTTTCCCTTCCTCTCATTCTAACCCTTATCCTTCCCCTTCCCCTCATCATTCCCCTTCCTCTCATCCTTCCCCTACTCTTCATCCTCATCTTTATCCTTACATTTCGCCTTATCGTCCTGGAAAGGAGCGGATGAGGATGAGAGGAATGGGAGGGAACGGATGAGGATGGGGGGAATGGGAGGAACTAAACCTTGATAGATCATTATAGCCCCGCTAGGTGACGGGAGAGCGCTACCTCTCCCAGCAGGGCAGCTACCTGGGTAGGGTACGAACTCTCGACCCTTTGGTCTCGAGTCAGGCGTTCTACCACTGAGCCACCCTGCCCCTATGGGAGAGAAGGGAAGAGGTGGGGTGAGGGGAAGGGAAGAGAAGGGATAGGCAGGGTTACGGATGAGGGGAATGGGTGGAAAGATACGGGAAGGGTGAGGATGAATGGAATTGCAGGGAAGGAAGGGGAAAGGGATTAGAGTAATGGGAGGGAGGGGAAGGGAATGGATGGGGATTAGGGAAATGGGAGGGAAAAGAAGAGAAGGGATGGGTTTTAGGTGAGGGGAATAGGAGGGGAGGGAACGGAAAGAAGTGGGAATGAGAGGACTGGGAAGGAAGGGAAGGGGTGGCGATGAGGGGAATGGGAGGAAAGGGAAGGGGTGGCGATGAGGGGAATGGGAGGAAAGGGAAGGGAATGGATGGGGATGAGGATAATGTGAGGGAATGAAAGGTGTAGGAATGAGGAGAATGAAATGGAAGGGAAGAGCTGATGATGAGGGGAACGGGAAGGAAGGGGTGAGGATGAGGGGAGTGGGAGGGCAGGAAATTAAAGAAATAAGGATTAGGGGAATGGGAGGGAGGGGAAGGGATGAAGACGGGGGAAAGGGAGGGAAGGAAAGGATGAGGTTGATGGGAATGGGAGGGAAGGGAAAGGAAGGTCGAGAATGAGGGGAAAGGGAGGGAAGGGACTGGAGAGGATGTGGATTAGAGGAATGAGAGGGGAAGGGAAGGGAAAGGATGTGGATGAGGGAGCTGGGAGGGGAGGGAAGGGAAGGGATTGGGATGAGACGACTGGGCAGGAAGAGAAGGGAGGGATGAGGATGAAAGTACTGGCTCCCCCTTCCCCTGATCCTCATCCTTCCTTCCTTCTTCCCCTCATCCTAAATCGTTCCTCCCCTTCCCCTCAGTCTCACCCTTCCTTCCCCTTCCCCTCAGTCTCACCCTTCCTTCCCCTTCCCCTCGTCTTCATCTTCATCCTCAGCCTTCAGTCCATTTCCCCTCATCCTCAGCCTCCCTTCCCCTTCCCAACATCTTCATCTTTCCTTCTCCTTCCTCTCATCTTCATCCTTATCCTTATTCTTCCTCTTTCCCTTCATCTCATTTTCATCCTTTCCCTTCCCTTCATCCTCATCCTTGTCCTTCTTCCCCTCATCCTCATCCTTCCCCTACCCTTCACCCTCATCTTTATCCTTATATTTCCCCTTATCCTCATGCTTATCCTTTCCCTTCCCCTCAACCTCATCCTCCGAGGACAGGAAAGGGGTGGATGAGGGGAATGGGAGGGAAAGGAGGGGATGAGAATAAGGGGAATGGGAGTGAAAGGGTGAGGATGAGGGGAATGGGACAGAATGGACGAGGATGAGGGGAATGGGAAGGAAAGGAAGGGGTGAGGATGAGGGTAATGGGAGGGAAGGGAAGGGATGGGGATGAGGGGAATAGAAGGGAGGGAAAGGAAAGGGGTGGGGATTATTGGCATTAAGGAAATGAAAGGCAAGGGAAAGGGTGGAGATGAGGGGAATGGGAGGGAAGGGAAGGGAAGGGATGGGGATGAGGGCAATGGGAGAGAAAGGAAAGGGTGGGGATGAGGGGATAGGGAGGGAAGAGAATGGATGAGGATGAGCGAACATGAGGGAAGGGATGAGGGGGATGGAAGTGAAGGGAAGGGGTGGAGATGAGGGGAATGGGAGGGAAGGGTAAGGGTTGTGATGAAAGGAATTGGAGGGACGGGAAGGGAAGGAATGGGGATGAGGGGAAGGGGAAGGAAGGGATTCCCTCCTTTCCCTTCCCCTCAGTTTTATCCTTATCCTCATCCTTCCTTCCCCGTCCACTAATCCTCATCCTTCCCCTTATCTTTCCCTTTTCCTTCATCCTCATCCTGATCTTTCCTCTTATCCTCATCCTCTCTCTTCCCCTCAGTCTCATCCTTCCCCGTCCTATCATCCTCATCGTCATCATTCCTTCCCCTTATCCTCATCCATCTCCTTCCCCTCATCCTCATCCTTATCCCTCTCCTCATCTTCATCCTTATCCTTCCCCTTATTCTCATCCTAGACCTTTCCCTCAACCTTATCCTTCCTTTTTCCCTCCCCCTCTTTCTCATCCATTCCCTTCCCCTCATCCTTATCCTTGTCCTTCTTCCCCTCATCCTCATCTTTCCCCTATCCTTCATCCTCATCTTTGTCCTTACATTTCCCCTTATCCTCATGCTTATCCTTTTCCTTCCCCTCATCCTCATCCTCCGAGGAAAGGAAAGGGGTGGATAAGGGGAATGGGAGTGAAGGGATGAGAATGAGGGGAATGGGAAGGAAAGGAAGGGATGGAATTGAGGGTAATGGAAGGGAAGGGAAGGGGTAGGGATGAAGGGAGTTGGAGGGAAGGGAAGGGAGGGGGTAATGATAAGGGGAATAGGAGGGAATGGAAAGGAGGTGATGAGGATGAGGGGATTAGGGGAAAGGGAAAAGGTGGGGATGAGGGGAATGGGAGGGAATGGAGGGGATAGGGATGAGAGGAATCTGAGGGAAGGGAAGGAAAGGGAAGGGATGGGTTGGGGATGAGGGGAATGGGAGGGAAGGGAAGGGAAAGAGTAGGAATGAAAGGAATAGGAGGAAAGGGAAGGGATGGGGTTGGGATTAGGGGTATGAGAGGGATGGGAAGAAAAGGGATGGGGATGAGGGAAATGGGAGGGAACGGAAAGGGAGGAGTGGGGAAAAGGGGAATAGAAAGGAAGGGAAGGGGTGGGCTGGGGATGAGGGGAAGGGGAGTAAAGCGAAGGGAAGGGGTGGGGTAAGGATGAGGGGAATGGAAGGGAAGGGAAGGGAAGGTAAAGGGTGGGGATGAGGGAAATGGGTGGGAAGGAAAAGGAAGGGGTGGGGACTAGGGGAATGGGTGGGAAGGGAAAGGATGGGGTGGGGACGAAGGGGATAGGAGAGAAGTGAAGAGGATGAGGGAAATGGGAAGGAAGGGAAGAGATGGAAAGGGGTGGGGATTAGTGGAATGAGAGGGAAGGGAAAGGAAGGGAGTGGGAAAAAAAGGGAGTTGAAGGGAAGGGAAGTGATGGGATAGGGATGAGGGGAATGGAAGGAAAGGGAAGGGGTGAGGATGAAGGGACTGGGAGGGAGGAGAAGTAAGGAGTTGAGGATGAGGACAATGGGAGGGAAGGGAAGGGAAAAGATGCGGATGAAGGGAATGGGAGGGAAGGGAAGGGAATGGATGAGGATGATAGGACTGCCTTCCGCTTCCAGCGTTCCTCATCCTTCCTTCCCCTTCCCCTCATCCTCAATCTTTATTCCCCTTCCCCCTCCCCTCATTTTTATCCTTATCCTCATCCTTCTTTCCCCTTCTCTTTCCCATTATCATCATCATCCTTTCTCCCCCTTCCTCTAATCCTCATCTTTCCCGTCATCATTCCCCGTTCCTTCATCCTCATCCTCTTCTTTCCTCTCATCCTCATCCTCCCCCTTCCCCTCATCATTATCATCCTTCCCCTTCCCCTTATCCTCATCCTTCCTTCCATTTATCCTCATCCATCCGCTTCCCGTCATCTTCATCCTTATCCCTTCCCTCATCTTCATCCTTATCCTTCCCCTTATTCTCATCCTAGACCTTTCCCTCAACCTTATCCTTCCTTTTTCCCTCCCCCTCTCTCATCCTTTCCCTTCCCCTCATCCTCATCCTTGTCCTTCTTCCCCTCATCCTCATCCTTCCCCTACCCTTCCTCCTCGTCTTTATCCGTACATTTCCACTTAACCTCATGCTTATCCTTTCCCTTCCCCTCATTCTCATCCTCCGAGGAAAGGAAAGGGGTGGATGAGGGGAATGGGAGTGAAGGGATGAGAATGAGGGGAATGGGAAGGAAAGGAAGGGATGGGACTGAGGGAAATGATAAGGAAGGGAAGGAGTAGGGATGAAGGGAGTTGGTGGGAAGGGAAGGGAGGGGGTAATGATAAGGGGAATAGGAGGGAATGGAAAGGAGGTGATGAGGATGAGGGGACTGGGAGGGGAGGGAAAAGGTGGGGATGAGGGGAGTGGGAGGGAATGGAAGGGATGGGGATGAGAGGAATCGGATGGAAGGGAAGGAAAGGGAAGGGGTGGGTTGGGGATGAGGGGAATGGGAGGGAAGGGAAGGGAAAGGAAGGGGTGGGGATGAGAGGAATAGGAGGAAATGGAAGGGATGGGGTTGGGATTAGGGGAATGAGAGGGAAGGGAAGAAAAGGGATGGGGATGAGGGAAATGGGAGGGAACGGAAAGGGAGGAGTGGGGAAAAGGGGAATAGAAGGGAAGGGAAGGGAAGGGGTGGGGTAAGGATGAGAGGAATGGGAGGGAAGGGAAGGGAAGGGATGAGGATGAGGGAATGGGAGGGAAGGGAAGGGATGAGGATGGGGGAATGGGAGGGGAGGGAAGGGAAGGGATGAGGGAATGAGAGGGAAGGGATGAGGATGAGGGGAATGGGAGGGAAGGGAAGGGAAGGGATGAGGATGGGGGAATGGGAGGGAAGGGAAGGGAAGGGATGAGGATGGGGGAATGGGAGGGAAGGGAAGGGAAGGGATGAGGATGGGGGAATGGGAGGGAAGGGAAGGGAAGGGATGAGGATGGGGGAATGGGAGGGAAGGGAAAGGAAGGGATGAGGATGGGGGAATGGGAGGGAAGGGAAGGGAAGGGATAAGGATGGGGGAATGGGAGGGAAGGGAAGGGAAGGGATGAGGATGGGGGAATGGGAGGGAAGGGAAGGGAAGGGATGAGGGTGAGGGAATGGGAGGGAAGGGAAGGGAAGGGATGAGGATGGGGGAATGGGAGGGAAGGGAAGGGAAGGGATGAGGATGGGGGAATGGGAAGGATAAGGGTAAGGGAAATGCTGGAGATAGAGAGGCCATCTTGAACTATTTCTAGACAATTTGGAATATCCAAACCTGTTATCATTCTTCATTACTACAACATTTATACTGCCTGTGAACTGATTATCTTTTATCAACCTTTATACTACAAGGACCACTGATAAGTTAATTAAATCGCTTAGCCATAGCAAGAATAAGAAATAGTTCAGATTTCTCACGTTCTGAAATGCTTACTGGAGACTTTTTAACTGTGACACGACGAGAGCCACACGTTTGCAATAAATATATAGGATTTTCGGTTGTAGGAATGACATAGTTAATATTACTATCATTAGAGAGTTAATGGAGACTATTTTTAACCCTTAGACGACAAGAGGTTATTACTAAGGTGAATGAAATATTTTGGTGATTGCAAAATACTGGTAATATTGTGACTGTTGATATTACTATCATTACAGGGTTAATGGGGCTAACCCACCAAACCCTAGACTGCAAGAGGTTACTACTAAGCTGAATAAAATCGTCTGGAGATAGCAAGACTTACAAGTTATGATTTCTTTCGTTATTAAAGAGTAAATGTTCACCACCAGTATTCCCTCCATCCTTACAGTAGAGGAAATAATCGTGGCAGTTGTTGTAGCGATGATGATGATGATGATGATGATGATGATGATGATGATGATGATGATGATGATGATGATGATGATGATGATGATGATGATGATGATGATGATGATGATGATGATGATGATGATGATGATGATGATGATGATGATGATGATGATGATGATGATGATGATGATGATGATGATGATGATGATGACTGTAATAATGGTGATTAACGGCCATACCACGTTGAGTACACCGCTTCCCATCCGATCAGCGAAGTTAAGCAACGTTGGGTCTGGTTAGTACTTGGATGGGTGACCGCCTGGGAACACCAGATGCTGTTGGCATCCCTACGTGTCAAGTGGGGTTGGTGGAGGATTAGTGCCCCTCCCTGTAAAACAATTAACTCTAAGCCCTTGGCCACCCCGTTTGGGATACATGGCGTCTGGCGATGGATGGATGATGAGAGGGGTAGTTGTGGTAGTAGTGTCTTCTATGATAGCGGCAGTGGTGACTTCTATGATAGTGGTAGTGGTGATTTCTATGATTGTGGTAGCTGTAGTTGTTGTGATTACATGATTTGGGGTAGTTGTCATATTGACGATTATGATGATAGTGGTAGTCGTGGTACTGCTGGTAGATGTGGTAGCTTTTGTAATGATGATAGTGGTAGTGGTGTCAGTGACTTGTAGTTGTGGTAATGATTTTGACGATGGTAGTAATCGTGGTGTGGTGATTAAGATGATGATGACGGTAGTGATAGGAGAGATAACTATGATGACAGTTATGGTTTGTGATAGGTAGGGAGCGCTTCTCATCCACTTAGTCGATATAGTGCAACCTAAAGGTGACTCAGCACTGAGTGGCAAATCAAATAATTTCTTGCCATCCAGGAACCATTTGCAATAGATTATTTAATTTTTAAATTCCATCACCAGTGTCCAGATTGTTACAATTATCCCATAGTCCCGCTGGAAATGCACCATGGGCCCCCAGGGGGCCATGGCCCTAGTTTGTGAGACCCCTCAGGAGGAGGGGGAGGGTGGAGAATACTTCCCCAGTATCCTTGCTTGTAGTAAGAGAGACCCTCTTGTCTCCCACCTTTCACTCCGCACTGTCCTCTGCTTCTCTTCTATCCTCCCTCTCTTCTTGATATTTCCGTGTTTCTTCCGGCTTTTATTCGCCCACCTATCAGGTTAGGCATTTGGTTCCATGACATGAATAGTTCAAGGTCTTCCCATTGACGTTGACCTTTTCACCTTACGCCACATTCACGCCAGAACCACTCCAACGCCAGCCTTAGTGGCACTTAGCCATATTATGGCTTGGTGCTAGTTCTTCGTTATTCCTTCCTTCCTTCCCCAGTTTGGGAACCACTGCCTTAGATAAATAAAAAAGCCTGAAGGCAGCAAAAATAGATTTAAGATTGACCTCATCTAATTGAAGGGTAAAGAGGTTTGATTTTGAGAATAAGCAGTCAAAAGCCAAGGTCACAAGGAAAGGTGAGCGGTCAAGGTCACTGGCCAAAGTCAACTCAAAGATTTTTTTTTTTTTAAATAGAAATCCGTGGACGGGTTAAGAGTTAGGCAAGAATGAAGTAATTCAGTGCAAAGAGAAATTTGTTCAAAGTCAAGGTCACAGGGCAAAGTCAAACAGTGGGCTCTAGCCAGTTGATGGGCGCAGCTGTCGCACTCTCGGAATGCCTCTCCTAATTTATGTAAGTAATGCAATGGGAAGTGAGTGCAGCTGTGTATAGCATGTGGGATGATATAAAGATTTGTGAGTAGGAAACATGTGTTACCATCGGGATCTGTGTATGTGGATGGGTGTGCCGTCTCTCTTCACTGGAGTGTGTATGTGGGTGTGGGTCTGTTGTCTGTGTTTCTTCACTGGAGTGTTGCGTTCGTCTGGGCGATTAAAACTATTTAAGTTCAGAGTGGAGCGCTGGCACGATGCGGAGGGACAGGTATCTTTGCCTGATGGGCTGTGCGGTGGATGAATCTGTGATGAATCAGGACAGGAGGTACACCACTGTCTAGGGGGTCTGCTGGTTGCTGATTCTTTGCAGAGGTGTGCCGTGGGAGGCTGAAGTATCATCAGACCAAACTGGCCATTGTTATCATGTACACTATGGCCTCACAGGATGTCTGATGGATGACTGGGATGAGTCTGGGCAGGAAGGTTTACTGTGCGGTTTTCATCCTGGCATTTCCTTGGGTGTTAAGATGAGCCCAAGGTGAACTGCTGATGCCAGTTTCCCAGAGAATGGTTTGGGTAGACCATAGACTTGCACAAGCGGCTGGCTAAAGCATACGATTTTGTACTTAATTTGGTCACCTGAGTGTTCCTGACTGTTTGGGTGAAGGAGTGGAGGATAAAACTTCAGTGTTCGTAGGCAAAACTGTGTGGTAACGAATTTGCATGTTACTTGCTGTTCCACGCAGGAGGAATGAATCGCGCTCTCGTTATACTTCTCTTGTTCCTAAGTTTTATTCAGGATTAATTACAGGATTTTTAAAGTGGAAATCAGATCAACAAACTGTTCCCTTCTAAAGAATAAGGTCAGCCGCGCGTCCATTCCATTAGCAGTCTTATCAGTTCACAGTTCTACCACTTTACCAGAACTTCCCACAAATAACACTTATTTAAAGTGAGTGAAGAGTTAGCCTAATACTTATACATCTTTGGGGTCATTATCTCCCTTAACCTGCATCTTGCTTGGAATGGTTCACTACTACACACATCCTCATTCAAGAACCACCACCACGAACGACCCGCCACAAGGGCTTCTAAATCTGACTTTTCTTAAGGTTAGGCACTTAATTAGTATATTCTCTACACACACACACACACACACACACACACACACACACACACACACACACACACTACAGGCCAAGATTACACACATACTGTACACTCATAGACAAATTCGTTTCTCTCTCTCTCTCTCTCTCTCTCTCTCTCTCTCTCTCTCTCTCTCTCTCTCTCTCTCTCTCTCTCTCTCTCTCTCGATTTTGTTAGCCCCATCAATAAAATAGTCAGTTAATTCTTACAGCCAGATGATTCAGAGCCAGGAGACAGAACCAAGCAAGATGAATGATGTATTTTGTGTTGTGTATGATGTAGTAACCCCTTCAGGACAAATACGTCTTGTATATATTTTACTACAGACACCACCAGACGCTTTTATTCAGCTGGTAAGAGGCGTGTGATGGTGATGAGGTTGGAAGGAAACTCCTCTAACCATTGGTACAAAAAGTCTTTCCTTAACATCTTCAATCCATGACTCCATAATGTGTTCTTGCCGCCTCCCGACGATTATATTCACGTTATGGGAAAGACTTAGACCTGGAGAGGTTCATCATAGCCTTAATTAACCCCTTCACTACCACGCAGCCTTCCCAAACTAATTAAAACCGTCAGCAGGTAATAAGAATAAAGTCGTAAAAATACGTCATGGAATTAAGGAGGGCAAAATAATCGACTGGCTTGTTGCAGTTAACTTGTTTTTTACTTAGTTTTTCTTCGTTCAGTAAAGTATTAGTATTAGTGTCGCCAAAATAATACGTTAATCTTCTAAATAACAAGAGATATTTGTCAGGTACCGGTACTTGATACAAAAACTGCTGAATAAGACGTCGCTGCAACACTCACCCAGCCAACGTCCTTCGATCTATGCTACTGGGAGAGTGACGATCAGCTGCTGTCCCGGATGTAAACACTGCAGACAATATGGTGACAATCAGCTCTTTTCCGGGATGTAAACACTGCAGACAGAACACGTATGGTGACGATCAGCTGTATTCACGGATGTAAACACTGCAGGCAGCAATACTGGTGATGGTCAGCTGTTATCTCGGATGTAAATATTGTAGGGGGCAATATGGCGATGATCCTTTAGAGGCTGGTAACTCCATCTTCCCTGTTAACCATCAAAGTGCCTCGAATCAATGTGTGAGATGTTTAGTTGCGGCTACTTCGCTTACTGAGTCACTCCCTTCTCACTGCTTTAGGGAAGCTGAGGGGAAATGGTAGACGGGATTGTATTTGTTCAAGGTGCTTCGAATCAATATGCGAACCATCTCGATACAGTTGCTTCACTTACTAAGCCCCTCCCTCACCCAGAGTTCCAGATGCCCATGCCAGTGAGTGTTGTTGGAAGCTTAAGTGAAGTGGTTAGTGGTTTTAAATTCTCAGACAATAATGGAAAATGAGTACGAGTCAAACACTTAACATTTCTCTGATATGAAACTAATATTAAGTGAGGGAGAATGCGACAGAGAGAGGGAATGAAGACGAAGGAAAGTGGCAAAAAGGAGAAGGGAAAAAATACTGAGGAAAAATTTACTGGGAGAGGAGTTAAAAGAACGAGGCCATTTTTGTTTGGAAACTCTAGCCAGGAGATAAGCGATGTTAAAGTCTCGAACACTAATGGAAAAAGTTTTGGAAATCCATGACACGTTTCCCGAACTTAAAACTAACACACAGATAATAGGGAAAAAAAAAAGTGGGGGGGAGGAAGATAGAAGGGAGTGAAAAGACAAGCGAGTGAATTTAAAAAAACGGAATAGAGGCAAAAGAGGGAAGAAAGAAGAAAGGAAAGAAGTTTTTAGAAAATGCTAGAATCGGGAATGATACTAAAACAAATACAGCACTTCACAGTGAATCAAGATGAGAGAGGCCCACAATAAAGTAAAAATGAGGAAAAAATTGTGACTCCAGTGACATGGAAAACATACAGCAGTGGACTGGCCACCGGTGTCTTGGTAAGTGAGCTGTTGGAATATTTCATCGTAAGAGCACTAGTGTATTCGTTTTTTTCTCCATTTATTTTTATTTTTTGAAAATTTCAATTTACTGCAAAGAAAGTATTTGATATGAAAAACCAGATTTAGGTGACAAAAACATTGCTTTTGTGGCAAAAACAATACTGTTTCAGTATTAATATTACCTACTAAAATGCTGATTTGTTTTTTTCTTTAGCAATGTTAATTTTTCTGCTGGAGGAAGAAGTGTGTTACTTTATTATTTCTCTCAATTTTTTTTTTTTTTTTTTTTTGCGGTGATGTGTGTAAAGCTGATTTAATTTTATCCATGTGAATATTGGAAAAAATTTCTGTGTTTGAATGGTAGCCTACGTGGAAAAATAATGACCATTTTGGGTTATCATAAATATTTGCCTTGACGTAGGTCACGGGAAAGACGTGTGATGAGGACTGTATGATATCGTTAGCATTGAAGCCTATAGAATAAACGTATGCCAAGGCAAATAGGAAAGGATTAAGTGTTATGCTGTTACATATGCATAATGCTAGAGAGTGAATATTGCTTTTGCTCATACTTCCTCTTTAACCGTTTGTTGTTAGCTATCCCTCCACCGTGCTTGCACTGACATGACGTCACCTACTTCAGCCTACTCACTCCTACTTCCAACCTTCCATTGTCAGACACCCAGTGTACGGAGGATATGTTATTCTTTTGGGTATTCATACCTCACATTCAACATACAAGATCAGTGAGAGCCTACAAGCCCGTGCCTACTGATGGGAGACCCAGTTTTAGTGCACGGTAGTTTATGCTTGATATCAGTTACTGCTTAAACCTCATTGGCTACACGTAATTGCAATACTTTTATATTTTTCATGTTTTAGGTATTGTAGATATTTGAGGAAAGGGCAGTTTTGTTTTGCTGCATTATACAGTATTAGCAGTATAATGATTTTTATTATGTCTAAGTGAAGAGGAATTAACCTTTACTGTTGCTGCCTCAGAAGTGTTAGTTTCCTATGTAAAGATGTAAAACTATCAATACTTTTTATGATCCATTGCCCACTTTACTTACAGGATCACAGGACAGGAAATAGGTAGGCCGTGCTGTTTATCTGTTCGGGTTTTAACATCATCACGAGTACAGAACACTGCATATACCCTATGTTGCCAGTCTGAATCTTTCCTTCTTTCTTCCAACCATTGGTGGGTTGCAGTCCAAAAATGTTTGAGAACCACTGCTCTAAGCCAATGTAAACAGTGAGTGAGGAAGCTACACGTCGGAGGCGCATGTCAGAGTAAGGCATGAGGTGAAGTCCGAGGCAAAGACATGCTAATTGAAAACACACACAAACGTTGCAAACAAGGATAAAAGCAGAGCCGGGAAGGATACACCAGGACAAATAAGTGCTACGAGTAAAAGTAAAGAACGATTAAGGTGTACAGATGGAACCAGATGTAAAATTGGGCTCAATAGATGGTGTTACGAAGAAACAAGTTACTATCCTTGGTAGATACACAAGTGATAATCAGTTGTCACTATCCTTGGTAGGTACATAAGTGATAATCAGAAACACCATGAACCTCAGTACGTAATTTTTACCTAATTCCCCCAATTTTTTTTTTCACTTCCAGTCTCCCTAAATTTGAATTTACTGGCAAATGTGTTGCAAGAATATGGAGAAAAATCATCATTGCGCAGCGGTAAAGAAGTTGTTCTGGACTGTGATTCAGGTACAGTAACAGAGAAACCCGTACTGTATCTGTTGTCATATCCTACATAATGGGACATCCAATACACCATGAAATAATATTACTGTACTTTAACTTTAGTGTCATCACTATGTTTTGTTGCTTTTCATCATACCTGTTGGTTTTGTTTTGATGTTACAGTATATTATTGAGGTAGTAATGGGCCTCATAATTATTCATCGCAACTTCTTTCCTTCCTTCCTTAGATTACCTCCAGATCGATTTATTACATCAGCACTTGCAAGCTCAATCAATCGTATGTCAGGGCCAGAGGGAAATGTATGTACAACTTCGGCATTAGAACAGTTGCTGCGCGTGGATATTGCGTTCTCTGTGTGATCCTTGTTATTTCAATACGTCTCCTCTCTACAGTCGCTCCTTTATCCACTGTCCTGTCTTTATATTTTTAATGTCAAAATGATGAGCCTAATTTTTCCTACCATTTACCCCACACATTTCACAACTTCACCAGGCTACCACCACTTCAACTTACTCTTTTTTTTTCTTCCTTTCTTTTTCATTTCAGGGTCCGCGTGATTTTTTTTTTTTTTTTTTTTCATTTTAGTCTCCGTGTAATATCTTTTTTTTTTTTTTTTTTTTTTTTTGGCTTTCTAAAATCTCACCTTCCCCGTTTTCAGAGTTCCTGCAAATCGGCTTATTCACTTTATATTTTATCTCCATATGGTGTTGTTTTTGTTTTTTTAGTTTCAGTGAGTTTTTTAATGGCAAAACAAACTCCTGATAATTTTTCGTCAATTCCTCGAACTCTTTACATCCCGATTTATTTGTTCAGTATTTTCTTTGGTTACTCCCCTTCCTTTCCCACTCTTCCTTTCAGTACTCGGTGTCTTAGTTTCCACCAACACTTCTAACTAAATCTCCATTTTCCTCCTTGCCCCCATTTTCCTCATTGTTATAGTGCTCTATACTTTGTATCTGAATACTGTACTTTCATGTTCTCGCTCTTCCATTTATTCATAACCACAGTTTTTATGATAACCAATGTCATAAAACGGGCTTCATAATCTTTGTCCTCATTATCTCCCCTCGTTCCTTCATGAGGATTCCCTCGTCTTGATATATTAGTTCTGTATATTTTAGACACTTTTTCCCTCTTTCACTTCCTTTTTTTCTTAGTCACAGTTTCTTTGCAACACAAAAACGCGCTGATAATCTTTCCCTGTCTTTCATTTTGTTTCATGGCTTCTTTTCTTGATAAATTGTGGTGGTACTTTTTAGTGTTTTTTTTTTTTCTGTTTTCTCCTTTTTCTTACCAACAATTGTTTTCATACCACGTAAAAGAACTTTATTTATTTATTTATTTATTTATTTATTTTGCCTTTAACAACTTCACCTACCGCTTCCTTCTTTGTTATCAAAATTTCTTTTATGCCACAAATAACGCATTTGGCAGATTCTCATATTTCCAGCTCCTCCGCCTCTTTCTATCTCTTTCAGGCTAACTCCAATTTGATTAACTTACTCCATAGTGCTTATCTGTATATTTTTCCCTTCTTCAGTCTCCGTTATATTCAGCCAGTTTCTTTCGTATCGGAATAACTTGTTCATCAATCTTACCTGTACAGTTCCTCCTCATCCCTTTCTCTTTAGATTAGAATTTTAGTGGTGAATAACTTGATATTTTCACTCCCCACTTTATTGTAA
The DNA here is from genome assembly GCF_032717465.1 of Coenobita brevimanus. Lineage (NCBI taxonomy): Eukaryota > Metazoa > Arthropoda > Malacostraca > Decapoda > Coenobitidae > Coenobita > Coenobita brevimanus. The sequence goes on along the minus strand of NC_137067.1, from coordinate 13,908,204 downwards.
TTTTAGTGGTGAATAACTTGATATTTTCACTCCCCACTTTATTGTAATTTTAGTGGTGAATAACTTGATATTTTCACTCCCCACTTTATTGTAATTTTAGTGGTGAATAACTTGATATTTTCACTCCCCACTTTATTTTAAGCCAGTTTTCTTTACTACACTAAGGAGCTTTACAATATCGTTTTCGCCTAATTACTTCGTTCCTCATACGCACTCTGGCATTTTAATGCATTCACTCGGAACTTTTTTTCATACATTGTTTGTTAGTTTCACTCTGTCGCAGTATCATTTTTACCACAGTAAAAATATGTTTGATAGTCCTTTTTTCACCTCCCCCAACCATAACCTTCCTCCCTTCGTATCAGTCCAGTTCCTGTTAATCAGCGACGTTCCATTCCATTACTATTATCATCTATTTACTCTTTTGTTTCTGCCTCTGTTCACCCCAGCATCTTCCCACAGCTTCGTCTTACTCCTTCATGCTTCCCCCCCCCCCTCCCAGATTCCTCTCCACTACCACCCACCCACCTGCCTTTCACCTTTCATCCATCTTCCAGACCGTCATCTCCATAATCTTTTTTCCTTTCTTTTTTGGTTTACTTTTTCACTCGCAGTCCTGTTTCATCTGAGACGGTGCATTACTATCTTTTTCCAAACCAAATTCGTTTAATTTTATCTTTTAGGTGTAAATATAACCTTCTTCTCCAGTCTTATATATTTCTCTACTAATTTTTCTTTATCAAACTTTTATTTTCTACCTGGTATTATTATTTTTTTTAGCCCCTCCTTTCCTCTCTTCTTCTCCCCTCCATTCCTCTCTTCTTCCACCTCCTCTCCTCTCCTCTCTTCCCCGCTCCTCTCCTCTCCTCTCGTCTTCCCACCCCTCCTTTTCTCTCTCCTCTCCCCGTCGTTTTCTCTTCTTCTCCATTCCTTTCCTATCTTCATCCCCCCCTCCTCTCATGTCTTCTTCCCCCTTCTCTTCTATTTTCCTCCTTCCTCGTCTTCTCCCTTCTTTCCCCCTCCTCCTCTTTCTTCATCCCCCCTCGTCTCTTTTCTTCCCCCTCCTCTTCCTCTTGTTCCCCCCATCTTCAACTGCAATCCGTCCTCATTCCTTCCATCTCCAACTTGCTCTCTATCTCAAACCGCTTTCACCTAATTTTTCTTCTCGTATTTCATATTCATCCACGTTGTAGTGTTGAGGTCCCATTTCCTCATCTCTTTCCATTTATAACTTGCCATACATAGTCTTGCTGCCTGTTGCTTAATCTCATCCTTTTATTTTCTTATTTGTTTTTTCAGTATTTGGCTTGTCATATTCACTGTCATAGCCGACCTTCAACTTATTATCATCACTTTGCGACTCGCTCTTCACACGTTGTCGTCTTCATCTCCCTGTATCATCTTCCCACAACTTCATGTCTGAGTCGTTCTTTCCTATCTGCTGCTGTGAAATGTTATCCCATATGGTTATTTTCTTTCACGATTGTGCCACTTTCATTGATGGTTTGGTTGGGATTTTCTGAGGTACTCTTATCTCCTCTTGTCTTTCTCCACCTACTCTTCCGTTCCTCCTCTTTCTCCTCCTCTTCCTCTAGCTACTGCTCCTTCTCAGCGTCTTTCCTTTCCATTTCATTTTCTTCTTCCTCCTCCTCCTCCTCCCCCCCCCCCTCGCCTCCTGCTCCCACAACATGTTATTTTTTCCTATCAGATCGTCATGCTTGTCGCCGTTCCCACCTCCCTTCCCGACATTTTTTTAAAGTTCTCCCTTCTTCATTCTTGTTTTTGTGCTCTGTCTGTCTGTCTGTCTGTCTCTCTCTCTCTCTCTCTCTCTCTCTCTCTCTCTCTCTCTCTCTCTCTCTCTCTCTCTCATCCTCCTTTCATAATTTTAGTTCCGCCTTTTCCTCCTTGTTTTCCCTTCACCCTGGTACTCTTTACCCACCACGCTTTCATCATTTTCCTTATTAGTCTCCCTGAGCCTCGTTCGTGTCCAATCCTTCTCCTTCACCGCTGCTCTTGTATCATCTTACATTAATACGCCTTATCTTTTCTTTTCTTTTTCTTGGATTCATTTTCAGAGTTTTCATACTGTTTTCTATGCCTTATTGTTCGTGTCATTTATAATTTTTGTTTTTTCTTGTCTTTGGTCCATAATGTTCATATCTCTTCCCCGGCCTTCTTCCTTTACTAAACTTTCTATTTATGACTTTTTTTTATTCTTTTTCCTTATGTTCCTCTGCACATTCTTATTTCTCGTCTTCTTATTATTATCACATTGATTTTTCTTCGTAAGTGCTCGTCCATTAATTGCATTTTTCCGGTTTTCATTGTTTTAATCTTATATTTTTTCCCCTCAGTTCTCGCTTACCTTTCATTCAACTCAACATGATCATCATTCATTTTGTTACCTAATTTTGACGATAATAAACATCTTCCTCCACTACTATATTTTTAATTGTCTTTTTGCTAACGTCCTGTGTTTTTCTTTTTTGCAGTTCATGCCTTCTTTCTGGCGGCTCTTCACTCAGCCCTTCATTATGTCTTTATTGCACACTTTTCCTAATTAATTTGCTGATGTTTCCTTCAGCTTAATTCCTTCTCCTTACCATATCTCGCTATTCCTTTCCCTTTGTTCCTCCTCTCTTGCTTGTCATCTCTTCTTCCTTCCTTCCCTCCCCTCGTTTCCTCACCCTCCTCCTCTCCCTTTCACCGCCCTCGCTTCCTCCCTCACACTTCCTTCTATCGCCCAGTTTCTCTCTCACCTCCCTCCATACACTTCTTACTCTATTTTCATTTTCATTTTCCTCCTTTTCTCTTCCTTTCGCCATCATACCCTTGCCTTCCTCATCCATTCCACAGCCCTCTGCCCTTCGTACCTCTCTCACCTCTCTCCCTTCCACTTCTCTCCTCTCAAGTCACTCCTTTCCATTATCATCTCCGTCTCACCTCTCCCCCCCCCCCCACAACCACCTTCCTCTTCTTCCCACCAACGCCGTCCAGTGGCATTCCACAGCGACATTGGGAGTCGAGGTCAGGGCTTGTGCATGATCTCCCCCACCGTCCCCCACCACCATTCCCCATCCCCTGACTCCTCACTACTCTATCCCTTATCACCTCCTCACGCCCCTAACCCCTGTCATTACGTCACTACCAAAGAACCGTTCTCCCTCTTGTATCCCCTTCCCAGGCCCCTCCCTTCATCCTTTACTCCGTATTCTTTTTCTCTCCCTTATCCTGGTATCATCTGTGTACACCTTGATGACTGCTTACTTTTGGCACTTGTTTGCCCTGGTGTATCCTTCCCGACACAGTGCGTTTATCTGTGTTTGGTTCGTTTGTATGTGTTTGCCTTCAGTTAGCATGTCGTGCCTTGGATCTCACTGCGTCCCTATTGACTTGCGATTCTCCTGGTGTGTTGCTTCCTCGCTTACTGCTGCCCTTGGCTCAGAGCACCCTTTAGACCATTCATTATTTTCAGATTTTTTGAACTTATGTAGCCTAATCAAGTAGTTTTGAACTCTTTCTTGTATTAACTGCTGTTTGACTGCAGTAACTGTGTGTTTGCATGTTTGTGTTTGCGAGTGTCCGTGTGTATGTTTCTGAGTTTGCAAGCAAGTGTGCGCATTTCTGTGCATGTGTGTGCGCGATTTTGTGCATATGTATGTGTTTGTGTGTACATACTTGTGCACTTTTGAGCTTGTGTGCGCGTGTACCCATCCATACACATACCCACACATTGTCTTAGTGACTGTCAGTGTCTCGGCCATGGTGCCTCAATTTTAGTGTCTCAGTGTCTGTATCTTTATATGTACGTGTGTGTGTGTGTGTGTGTGTGTGTGTGTGTGTGTGTGTGTGTGTCCTCAGCATAACCATGTTTGTCTTATCGGTGTCCCTCCCCGCCTCTGTCTGCCTCGCCTCGTCCCAGAGTCACACAACGGGTTTCCTAAACGGCAGAAAATGAATGATGGCGTGAACTTGGTGACGCAGATTGACTGTCCTCGTCTTTCCACGCACACTGTCCACAGTTCCAGTCCAGACGCACTGAAGTATACACGCACAAACACTCACTATACACACACGTTGACTCTTCTATTACCCTGAGAATCCCCCCTCCCCTCACACACACATCTATCTATATATACATAAATATACACGCATGTGTACAACTTCTAAACAAACATGAAAGGCTACACAGTTATAGAAGGAAGCATTAGCAGATAATAAGCCTGCAAGCATGAACAGTCACATCCACTGACACCCACTTATCTCTCACATCCACATAATTGGCTGGCCCACACAGGCATGGCCAAAACGGGCTGACAGACACTAATATGCCATAAACATTGGTGTGCGCAGGCAAACACACACGTGGTCAGTTTGTCTCAATTGGAAGGGAAGATTTCTCTCCCTCCCTCTTTCTCAGTATAAAAGATCCCAGTCCCAAGCAGTGTTTCACAAATACAAAACCTCCTCCTGCCTCTCACATTGGAACCGTGGTGCATTAGTGGCCTCTCAGTCACCAAAGCTATTTTTATTTTGTACTTCAGAGATTTATGGTGTGGATGCAAAAATTAAGACACACTAAATATGACCAACCTCAAGAGGCCATGTTAGTTTTTGAGTCTTCAGCGTACAGGAAAGGCAGAAATGTGTTGAGACAAGCATATAACGGATTCAATCCTGATTGTTTTATATACAGCTCGGAACCGTTTCAACACTGTGTGGAGAAGAACCAAACAGGTCTAAAGTGAAAAGTACATTCTGCAGACAAAAACAATGATGTGCAGAAAACTACTGACCGAAGTGTCTGGTCATATGTTATCTCTTATATGGAGGACCGTAAATAAATATAAGATAGTGAGGAAGCTCGTTGCTCGACACAGGCAGGAGACCCAACACAACAGCAGCTGCAAGAGTGATGACTTTGTGCTGGAACACTTTGCCTATGATTACTTCCAATACATCTTGTCTGTCACAGGAAAGGTCCGGAGAAGAGTCACTGAATCACTTGATATATAAATGAAGAATGACCACGCATTCTACTGTTATCTAGGGCATGTCTACACAGAAATCACAGTCCTCATAGACCACAATAACTTTATAGCAGTGTTTCTTTTTCTCCTCATTCTTTCAGTCTTTTCTCCTCTTCTTAAATTCCCGCCACAACCCTGCACTTTTATTTTTAACAGCGATATCAGTTTTTGTCTTTCCATCTCTCCCTTTTACTTTCAAATAGTTTCTCTCATATCACAAATAACGTGTTTGATAATATCTCCCATAATCTTTACTCGCTCCCGTTCTCTTTGATGATGTAATACGTCTACTTTGTCTATGCATACTTTTTTCCTCTCCGACTCTACCTGTTATTCTTATTCTGTCATTTAAACAGTAAGGTACCGTCTCTCCTCTCTTCCTCCAAGCATTCCCTCCTTCCTCTTTCATCGTTCCGGTTCCTATTTATCTCCAACATTCATTTCATTTGTAGTATCTTTTGTTTTATTTATTCTCTCCCCTGCCGTCCGTCTCACCATCTTCTCACAACCTGGCCTCAGTCTTCCCTCCCCCCCCCCACCTCCGTCCTACTCCCCTTTCTCCCAACCACCTACCCTCGCACCCACCTCGCCTTTCACTTTTCATTCATCTCTCTAACTTTCATCTCCATTTTTTAATTTCTCTCATTTCATTGTAAATCGTCATCGTCGTCGTCATCGTTTTTGTTTTCCGAGTTCATTCTCTCCTCAGTTCTTCAACTCTCCTTTCATTCTCTCCCCCTTTATTAATCTCCACTTTTTTTTTTCTGTTTTATCGTAATCATACTCATTCACATTCCATTTTAATTCCAAGTTCAGTATAATTATCTGATATCACTTTCAGAGTTCATCCCATCTACTTCTTACCCTCCTTCTTCTCATCTTCATATTCATTTTCTTCCTTACCTCAGTTTAACTCTCAATATCTTACATCTGGCTTATTTCTTCAACCATCCCATCTTCATCTAGCCTTCTTTTTTCATCTTCGTCTACATTGTTTATTTTTTAAATTTTCCATCACTTTCGAACCCTGTCTCATTTCATATTACTTTTGATACTATTTTCCGATCCCTTTTCCTAAGTATGCCCATTTTTTCTCATCCAATAACCATTCACACTTCAATATTGCTATTTGACCCCCTACACTAGCCATCTCATCTTCAGCTTACCTTCCATCTTCTTGCATCTTCATCTTAATACAAACCACATTCCTCTTTCACTCATTTTTCCCTCCCTTCTGCCCTATGTTCATCCATGCTTTGGTATAATTTTCCGAGTCTTTCCCCCTTCCATCCACGCTTCATCGAGCATTTCCTCTTCTTTCCTCCATCACCACAAATTCTAATCAACTCTTGTTTTTATTCACGCTTCTCTTCTCCTACTCATATCCATTTTCTGTTCATCTGCCATCCTCCACCCAAAAACTTACTCTCCATCCCCATCCTTAATTCTGTTCTCTCACATATAATTATCATCCATATTTTAGTACTACTTTCCTAGCCTTTGTTCTGATCGTCCCTCATCTTCAGCTTTCCCTCCATCTCACCCTCGCCTCCTCATTCTACAACATTAGTTATTTTTTTCCTCGTAACTACCACATCCTCACGCCTGCCGCCGCTCCTATCTCCCTTCCCAGAATTGTTTTATGAGTTAGACTTTTAAGTTTTTTATCGACAGTGTCCCCCCCCCCAATCTCTCTCTCTCTCTCTCTCTCTCTCTCTCTCTCATTTCAAAATATTTAGTTCCATCTTTTGCTTCCCGTTTTCCCTTCACCCTGGTACTCTTTACCTAACACGCTTTGATCATTTTCCTTATTAGTCTCCCTGAGCCTCGTTCGTGTCCAATCCTTCTTCTTCATCGCCGCTGTTATATCTTCTTACTGTACATTAATATACCTTATCCCTTCTTTTTCAAAGTTTTCTTAATGTTTTTAGTGTCTTATTGTCCATGTCATTTATAATCTTTAATTTTTGTCATTGGGTCATAAAGTTCATATTCCTCCCAAGTCTTCTTCCATTATTAAACATTCTCCTATCATGCCTTTTTTTCGGCCTTTTTCCTTATGTTCGTCTGCACTTTCACATTTCTTTTCCTTTTTAATGCCACCTTTGTTTGCTTTCGTAAATGCTCTTCCATTAATTGCATTTCTTCCGGTTGGCATTGCTATAATCGTTTCTTTTTTTCTTTTTTTTTCCTCAGTTCTCGCTTACCTTCCATTCAACTCAGCATGATCATCATTCATTTTGTTACCTATTTCCTACGGTAATAAACATCCTCCTCCACTATTTTTAATTGTCTTTTTTCTAACTTCCTGTGTTTTTCGTTTTTGCTGTTCTTGCCTTTATTTTGTGGCTCTTCACTCACTCTTTCATTTTGTCTTTACTGTACACTTTTCCTAATAGTGTTTCCTGATGTTTCCTTCATCATATTTCGTTCTCCTTCCCACATTTCGCTCTACCTTTCCCCCTTCTCCTCTCCTCTTATTCGCCATCACTTCCTCCTCCCCTCCCTCTTTTGTTCTGTTCCTTCCTCACCCTCCTCCTGTCCCTTTCACCTCCCTCCTTCCCTCCCTCGCACTTCCCTCTACCGCCCTCCATCCCTCTCACCTCCGTCCATACCCTTCTAACCCTATTTTCTTTCTCATTTTCTCACCATCCCCATTTCACTACCCTCACATACTCTCCCACCACCACACCTGCACACTTCCTGTCACTCACCCTTCTTTCACCGCACCCATGCCTCTTGTTATTCACCCTTCCTCACCAGCCACACACACTCCCACTCTCTAAGTCATGCACGCTTCCATCAGTAGTCACACACCTTAACACCACCATCATGCCGTGCCCCTTTACCAGGTTATGCACCTTTCCACCCACACCGTTGTACACATCCTCCTGACACCACCATCGCACACATCCTCCTGACACCACCATCGCACACATCCTCCTGACACCACCATCGCACACATCCTCCTGACACCACCACCGCACACATCCTCCTGACACCACCACCGCACACATCCTCCTGACACCACCATCGCACACATCCTCCTGACACCACCATCGCACACATCCTCCTGACACCACCATCGCACACATCCTCCTGACACCACCATCGCACACATCCTCCTGACACCACCATCGCACACATCCTCCTGACACCACCATCGCACACATCCTCCTGACACCGCCATCGCGCACGTCCTCCTGACACCACCATCGCACACATCCTCCTGACACCGCCATCGCGCACATCCTCCTGACACCACCATCGCACACATCCTCCTGACACCACCATCGCACACATCCTCCTGACACCACCATCGCACACATCCTCCTGACACCACTATCCGAATAAAATAGGAATTACTGTAAAGTGAATAGATTTATAATTTGTTGTAGACGGAAAGGATATATCTATGGCTGTAGAATGAGAACATGGAAGAAGTTAAGCCAAAATCAGTGCTGGAGAAAGATGGTGACAGTGGATGAAACACACTTCCATTAGCTTTGAGAAGGGATGTGGTGGTAAACAGAGAATACTAATGTGAAGCTAACTCAGACCCACTGTCTAACTATATAATTATCAGTTTATAGCTCAGCGGGACACTAGCGTGCCTTATAAGGTATCGAATCCTTTACCACCCTTCGAACCTTCTACTGACACACACACACACACACACACACACACACACACACACACACACACACACACACACACACACACACACACACACACACACACACACACACACACACACACACACACACACACACACACACACACACACACACACACACACACACACACACACACACACACACACACACACACACACACACACACACACACACACACACACACACACACACACACACACACACACACACACACACACACACACACACACACACACACACACACACACACACACACACACACACACACACACACACACACACACACACACACACACACACACACACACACACACACACACACACACACACACACACACACACACACACACACACACACACACACACACACACACACACACACACACACACACACACACACACACACACACACACACACACACACACACACACACACACACACACACACACACACACACACACACACACACACACACACACACACACACACACACACACACACACACACACACACACACACACACACACACACACACACACACACACACACACACACACACACACACACACACACACACACACACACACACACACACACACACACACACACACACACACACACACACACACACACACCAACGACGTAATTATAACGAAGCTTAAAGTCTGGCACAAAGCATAGCTTTCCGGTGCTCAGAATTACCAGGCAAGGACACCCCGGGAGCAATATCACCTACAGTAGGTTGTGTCGTGGAAGGCAGGAATCTCGATACTTGCTTTGTTGCTTTATTGAATTACATCTCTAGTTATTAGGCGAATAATTATGAAAGTCTTACGTAATATATTGATAAGCCGGGAGGGTGTCAAAGAACCTGTTACTGGTTTTACAGTCATTATTCTCTCTCTCTCTCTCTCTCTCTCTCTCTCTCTCTAACACACACACACACACACACACACACACACACACACACACACACACACACTCACAGTAAGTAAGTAAGTATTTATTGACCACAATATCCAGTTACACATACAAGATTTCAAACAACAATAAACCTTAACATGATAAACAGCACATCAGATATTAGCAGACAATTATGGTCCACAAAACAAGCGAAGTATTAAAGGGTTGATCAGTACATCTATATAGCCTTAATCTATCTATCTATTGCCAGACGCCTCAATTCAGTTTGGGGTGGCCACAAACAAATCGCCTCCACGTCGTCCTGTCCCCCGCCATTTCACTGCCCTGCTCCCAACTCACACACACCCTCTCTCATATGCCTCTCCACCCCATCCCTTCATCTCATAGAGGTAGGATTAGGGTAGAGTCGGCGTGAGAAGGCTCCGGTGAAGCCAGAGAACTGTCAAACGGCCATATTGGTCAAGTCAAGAGGTCACGGCAACACCTACTTGACGAAGAAGATTGCTGTGCACTCCTACCTCTATGGCTGTGCCCATAGAGGTAAGAGTCCTAATCTTACCTCCGTGGGTGTGGCCATGAGATTATTAAGCCTTTAATACCTCCAGCTGTGTGTCCACCTGGTATTCTTCAGGGAGAACGCCAGAAACAAAGTAGACTTCATTCTACCTCTGGTTTTAGTTGTAGTTCAGCTGTGGGTGTGAGACACTCTGTCCTAAGTTGTAACTCACCATCAAATAACCTAAGACTCCAAAAATGCCCACCACCTGTGTCGCATTTGGGTGTAAAGAAAGAGGAGATAAGAAATCTGACCCATCCATTACATTTCACCGGTGAGTATCTTTAGAGTGAATTATAATTTGTAAGTGTACATTATGTATATGACTGGAGTTAGTAAAGTCAAGCTGAATATTATATAGAATAATAGATATAAACTTTTTTCATAATGTGCTGATGTATAATATTTTAAATCATCTGTCTTCCATCCTTCATTTTACCATATGTTCTTAAATGCTTCCTTTTTTTTTCATTCATTAACTACTTTCTTTTCTCCTTCCATTCATAACCTACTTTCTTCCTCATTTTTTCTGTTTGCAACTAAGAAAACACTCGCGCCTGGTCAGCGGAACCAAGTCAGACAGCTGTCAAAGGGGTCGCCGCCATGTTGGTCGAGTCAAGTCTGTCGGCCTCACTCTGACCTACCCGTGGTTAATCCCTTATGCCGCCTCTACCTAATCCTACCTCTATGCTTCATCTTATCCTCGGCCTCCCCCTCCCTATCCCCCCCTCCACCTCACTCACATACACTCTCTTCGTCAGTCTTTCACCCTCCATCCTCTCCACATGGCCAAACCACCTCAGTGTGTTCCTCATAACACTTCCTATCAGATCCACATCCACACTACAACGCTCCTTTATATCCTCATTCGTCAACCTGTCTCTCCATGTGACTCCACAGGCTCCTCTTAAATAACTCATTTCCACTGCTCTCACTCTTGACTTGTGTCCCTCCAACAATGTCCAAGCTTCACTTCCATACGTTAGAGTTGGTATCACAATACTGTCATGTAGTAACTTTTTCACTTCCATGTTCACTTCCCTGTTTCTTATCACTGCTTTCAAAGAACCAGCAACCTTTCTCCCCTGCTGTACCCTTTCAAGCAATTCACCCTCCAAACCTCCATCCTTACTCATCACACTACTCAAGTACTTAAACGTACTCACATTTTCCAATTCTTCACCATCCAACCTCGCTGTAAATTCACTGACTTCACCTCTCTCAAAAACCATCACTTTACTTTTCCCTACATTCACCTTTAGATTCCGTTTCTTACACACTCTCCCAAACTCATCCACCAAGCCTTGCAGCTCCCCTTCGTCTTCACTCAACAACACAGTATCATCTGCAATGAACAGTACAGGGAGTTTCCAAACACTATCCTCTCTCACCAGGGCCACTCCAACATCCACTACCCTGCCTTGTACCTCTTTTATTACCCCATCCATGAACAGATTGAACAACCATGGAGACATGACACATCCCTGTTTCAACCCAACCTCCAAAAAGAAAAATTCACTTAGTTCACCATCCACACGCACTGCAGCCTTAGCACCATCATACATACTCTTCACAGCATTCAACAACTTTCCATCTACTCCATATATTCTTGAATACTTTCCACAATCCTTGTCTATCCACCCTTTCATTTGCATTCTCCAAATCCATAAAAGCCGCATACAACTTCTTTCCCTTCTCTAGAAACTTTTCCACTAAAGATCTAAGAACGAATATCTGATCTACACAACCTCTTCCCTTCCTAAAGCCTCCCTGTTCTTCTCGAACTAATTCCTCTGTTCTTTCTCTAACTTTGTCAATAAGTATCCAACCATACACTTTTCCTATTATACTAAGAAGACAAACGCCCCTATGATTACCACACACTTCTTCCCCTTTTCCTTTGTACAAGGGAATAATTATACCTGACTTCCAATCCTCTGGGACTCTACCTTCCTCCCAGACCAATCTGCACATCTTCCACATCCATTCTACTACTATCTCTCCCCCATGCTTCAGCATTTCACCACACACTCCATCAATTCCTGGGGCTTTCCCCAATTTAACTTTCTTCATTGCTTCCACAACTTCTATCTTACTGATTTCTTCCTGTCTTCTCACCTACCTCCTTCTCCCAGCCATTCCCCAGCCACTTATACTCGCAATACTTCCATCCTCTATGTTCAACAATTCCTTAAAGTGTTCTCTCCATCTGCTCACTTTTTCTCCCTTCTCCTCTAGTAATCTACCATTTTTATCTTTCACTCCCCTGCTAACCTCACTTCCACCCTATCTTACTCTCTTCACCTCTTTCCAGAACATTTTCTTACAGTCCCTCCACTTTACACTCAAATTCCTTCCAAATTCCTCATCCACTTTCTTCTTACTCTCTCTTACTAATCTTTTCACCTCTCTCTTCCTTTCTACATATAACTCTCTCTTCCGCCTCTCAACTTCTTCCACACCCCTATTTTTCATTCATTCATTGTATGCTTTCTTCTTTTGTGCCACAGCCTGTCTCACGTCTTCAGTCCACCACGCTGTTCCTTGCACCCCCCTCTGTCTTCTCTTCCTCCCACACACCACATCACACGCTGCACATATTTCTTCTGTAAATATCCTGCACACACCTTCCACGTCCCCCATCTGCTCCAATTCATTTTTGCCCAATCGTTCCTCCACTTCTCTCTTATACTCTGCCTTTTTCTCATCCTCTTGTAACCTTTCCACTCTCCTTGCAACTACTCCTTCCTCTCATCTTTCCCTTCTTCTATTCCTCCATCTTACTTGTATCCTAATTCTGGCCACCACCAAGTAGTGGTCAGAAAGTCCACTCCCCCAACCTCTATAAGCTCTTGCATCCATTACACATCTTCGCATCCTTTCATCCACACACACATAATCAATCATTGCCTTCCTTTCATTCAGTTCACCACCCACCCTTCTCATCACTCGCCATGTATACCTGTGGATCATTTTATGCCTGAAGAGGGTATTGGCTATCACCAACCCCCTCCCAGCACAAACGTCCACTAACGCACTGCCATTCTCATCTGTCGCAGCAGGCACACCCCACCCACCAACTATTCCATCCACCTTCACATTCCCTACTTTACCATTCATATCACCAATCAAAAACACTCTCTCATTCCTTCCAAACTTTTCCATGCACACTTCCACATTTGTCCAGAACTCTTATCTCACTCTGCTAGCACGATCTTGCGTTGGCGCATACACACACACGATCGCCCACATTTGTATTCCAACTTTCAACTTTACCCACACAATCCTTGACCCAACTGATCCATGCTGTCTTATGCTCTTCTTCCATCTTTTACTCACAACTATACATACTCCTTCCTTTGCCCTCTCATTCTCACCTGCTCCTGCACATATACCCCATCCATACTCCCATTCTCTCACACTTTCTCCTCTCCATTTTGTTTCAGTCATTCCACATACATCCACTTTTGCACCCTCAAGCACCTGGATAATCTCTCTCTCTTTCACCTCATCATTCGCTCCTCTTACATTCCACGTAGCCATTACCAATTCCTTTGTCCGGTCCTGGGTCGTCATCGTTTGGTCAGTCCTTGTCCAAGGCTTATTGTTTGTTTTTTTAGGTAGTTGTTTTCCGGGTAGGGGCACTAACCCTCCGCCAACCCTTTTAGTCGCCTTTTACGACAAGCAAGGATACTGGGGGAGTATTCTTGAAAAAAACCCCTACCCCCAGGGGTGGAAATCATTACACTTCTGATTAGTAACGTAACTACAATTTGACCAATCACGTTTTTTTACGAACAAAAAAATCCCAATGATATATCATGGTTAGAATAAGAGCATACAAAATGGATTAAATACACTTTAAATAACATAGGTTATGATAAACATTATAGTATACACTAGCCAAAACAGGACAGGACCTTATACACTATCTCCTCAATAGGAAACTGAGCATCGTCACCAATGATTTGACTCCAGGAAGTAAAGTTATATCTTGTATGTATGTGCTGAGTAACTGGACACACCTCCAGTACATGCAACTCTGTTTGCACAGCACCACATGGACAGAGCCGCTCTGCTACCGGGAGACGTCCCCGTCCACGCCGATCCAACGGCCCGTCTCAATCGCCAGATTGTGAATGATTACCCGCAGCCGACTAAATGCCATTCTGTGTACCTCACTAGTTTTACCACGACATTTATAGATATCGTGAACTGTTAAGGTAGGGTTCAACACATTATAAATTAGTCTTCTATAAGATGTAGAGTTAGAAATTGATTGCTTTAAAGATTCAATGCCGACTTTAACATCATCAACAGAATTATTAATTAAACTCTTAATGTGTGTACTTGTTGGTGAGTTAGCCGCCATGGTCAGCCTGACGGCGTGCACCCACGGGTCATCAGGCATACCACGCCTCTCCCCCCACAGTCGCTGGAAAAGCTTCCTCCGCCTTGCTAGTACTAAAGATTTCAGTGGCGGGCACCCGAGTTCCACGTAACAAACGTCCATGCACGTCGTCATACGAGCTCCCAGCAGCTGTTTAATACCCCAGTTATACAATTTTTCCATTGGCCTCAAGTTCCCATTGAACCAGGACTCACAGACATATAGGATGGTTGACATTAGGGCTGCTTCAAATATTTTCTTTTTAACATAAAATGGTATGTCTATATTCTTTACCAAAAATGACACAAATTTCAGAATGTGGCACATTTTTGCTTGTGCGTGGGCGGTAATGGCGGACGATAGGGTTCCGTCGCTTGTGAACAGGCTGCCCAGATACACATACCTGTCACACCACTGCACGACCATATCACCAACGCAGAATGGCCCACGATCGCCCACTGACGCATGGATTGCAAAGAACTTGGTCTTAATATTATTCACAACCATGCCATTATTTACACAGAACTGATTCAGAAATGTAAGTTTATGTTCCATCCCGCGTCGCGTTATCGAGAGAAGAACAGTATCGTCCATAAGGACAAGGAGATGAAGCCACTGTAAAAACCATCTGGCCCACAATTGGACTTTATTAACTTAATTATGCTGTTTACAAAAATGATAAACAATAAACAAGATGTTGGGGACCCCTGTCTGACGCCGATCCTGGATGTTACAATGGCTGTCCCAGTAATGCTCAGAGTAACCCCGTATATCGCCACTAGCGCAGCTAACATTCGCGACCCGCACCCCAACTCACGTAACATGCGAAACAATTTGGCGCGAGGGA
Organism: Coenobita brevimanus; assembly: GCF_032717465.1. Classification (NCBI taxonomy): domain Eukaryota; kingdom Metazoa; phylum Arthropoda; class Malacostraca; order Decapoda; family Coenobitidae; genus Coenobita; species Coenobita brevimanus. The sequence continues at coordinate 13,892,779 of NC_137067.1, read as the reverse complement.
CCCGGTCGTATGCCATTGAAAAATCTACAGAGCAAACAACTAACTTATGCTTTCTCCTGTAGGCCAGATAAATTAACAGTCTAAGTGCCACAACATGTTCAATGCAGCCCCGGCCCTCCTGACTCCCTGCCTTCTCCCGATACGGAACAAACCACATAATTAACCGAGTTGATAGCACCATGTCATACAGCTTTGCCAAACAATTTATTATATTTATACCACGGTACACACACACACACACACACACACACACACACACACACACACACACACACACACACACACACACACACACACACACACACACACGCACACACACACACACGCCGCACACACACACACGCCGCACACACACACACACACACACACACACACACACACACACACACAAATGCACACACACACACACACACACACACACACACACACACACACACACACACACACACACACACACACACACACAAAGTACATCAGTATTTATTTTCACAATTGTTCAGATGTGGACAAAAGTTCGGCCGCTGTTTCACTGCATCTTCTTCACATGTATCATATCGAAGAGAATCATCTATGAGCACTGACACAGACCAAGTCTTTCTCAGCTCGGGATTATTCAAGCAGAGGAAAGTAGAAAGTGGTGGTGAAAATTGTATTATGCAAACTTGTCTGTGAGTGTACGTGGTTGGCAGCTCTGGACTACGTGTGTATATGGGGAGGAGATTTAAGTGGGGGGATGGGTGTATGTGGGTGTGGGTGTGGGAGGCATAATGTGGGTGTTGGGGGCTGGTGGAGTGTCTTTCCCAGGCCATAATAGTGGTGCTGATGATTTACACACACATACACATACTAAGTCACACCTGCCTACGTCTTTCATATTCGTAAACATTTTATTGGTTCTTAAATATTGTAGCGCTTTCCTTAACGAAGTTTTATTCTTGACATGAACATCCCTTATATGACCTTTATTCTTACAACATCTGTTTACGCCAGACAAACAACCTCTTTGGGCAACATTATTGGACTATATTATTAGTCGAAGGACCTTGACTTCAGGAGGGACAGAAAGAACATAATAAAGCATTATTATGTTTATCATACAAAATGAACGCCATATTTTCCGAGCAACAGTGAGACTCGGTGCTTTTGCAACATTGGTTGGACCGTCCTTAATTTTTTTCCCACAAAACACGGAGCATTTTTTTTTTTTTTTTTTGACAGTTGAAAGATATTCATCTTTGTCTCGGTTATTGAATAAGACAGTGCCTTTCTTCACAGCACTATGGTCCAAGGCTACAGAAACACTGGCAGTGATTAGATGCACTTTATTTTGCAGTATATCTCGGGTAAAATTCGTCTTTTTATATACTTCAAAATTAAATCTCCAGTCTTATTACCACTGACATGTCTGGCAATTGTGGCAAAGATGAGAATGTAGTTAAGCCTGTTAGTATGATGATGCTATTCTCTTTACTCCTGGTACCGTGGGACAATTTTATTCATTGTGGTAGTGACTGCCATGGTGCAGGGGTTATAAACAACTTCACTTAACGCTTTCAGCAAGAGAGGTCATTCCTTACTGACTGAAATCGTCCTGCGTGACCCGCTGTAAGTTACAATTGGGTCTGAAGGCTGCAGTGCACATGGTACTCAAGTTGCTTCTAATATTCATGTAAATCTTCAGCACTGGTTATAACAAGGTGTCTCCTTCCTTGCTGCTCTTGCTCACCATCTCATCTCACACATGCTAACATTTGCAAGTTTATTCTGAGTTTCTACGTAGTGTTGTTTAGCCAGGCAGCCGGATCTCTTACCGTCATCCCTTGACTTCTGCCAGCGGGGATGCTGAATATGTGATGAAAATTATGTATATGCTGTCATTGTCATTTTATTTTAAGCTCAAGAGTGCACAGCAACACATTTTGTATAAAGGTGGTCACCTTTTTTGAATTATATTCTTCAGTTTTTTGTTTGACTACCATAAAATGAGAGTCAGCAATTTTTGAAGAACCCAAATTTGTGGTAGAATAAATTCAGGTCATTTACATAAAAGACTACAGATGGTCCGACCAGTAATTCCAATAAACAATGGTTGCAGTGTAGGATATTTTTACTTAGAGCTCCGGGCGAGACTATTAAGAGTGTCATAAAAGACTTTGTAGTTACTTGTAGAGAAGTTATATATATATTAGACTTGTGGACGAGCGGTTGTTATACTTGAGTAGCTTTGTAAGTAGATAATCTTCTTTCCCATTTGTCATTCAATGACAAGGAGAGGTAAGGAATAGTATGGAACTATTTTTATTTGTCTTGGAAATATTAACAAGTCTCTCACACAGAGCGAAGTATAAAGTAGAGTCCCGGGAGCTATCTCCCTGTCTCGCTCTCTCTGTCTCTCTCTCAAGTTGCTAAGCCCTTCTCCCTGCGACCTGTCTGTTCTATGGCTAGCTTCCTTCTCAGTACTCTTTCCTAAATTCTGGTGAAACAGGAGTCGTATCACGTGTGTTCCCTGTGATTGGAAAGTTCTAGAAGCCTGTGTGTGAGTATGTGTGTATGTGTGTGTATGGTCAACAAGGCTTTGTTCACCTGGCGAATTGCTGACAACTAACTGACTGGCTACTTCGTAATCTGTCGTCAGTTTTTCCTCAGTGTAACTTGCAAGATCATTTCCCATTCCCAGGCTTGCATAGAGCTGCCTATCTATCTATTTATCTATCTATTTATTATGATTTAAAATTATAATATGGACTCATAACAAGAGTATGTAGCCGTGTTGAGAAGAGTAAGACGTATTATGATGCTTAGGTAGTGTGAATGAGGTAAGCAGGTGATATACACACGTAACGGTAAAGATACAGTAAACACACAGGAATGGGAAGATGATGGGTTGTTTGTGGCTGTGCGGTAATGGGGTGAAGTGGGGCAGGAAGGTGAGGTAGATAAGGAGACATAATGAGAAGGTTGGAAGGTGAGGCAGGAAGGGGAGGCAGGCATGGTATGATATATGAGGCATGAAGGTAAGGCAACAAAACTGTGTAATGAGACAGGAAGATTAGGCAGGCAAGCAATCTGAGACAAGAAAGGTGCAAATTGAGCCAGTGATAGTGTGCGGTGAGCCAGGAAGGTGAGGTAGAAAGATCATGCAGGCAGAGAGACAGACAGAGTTGAATGGCCAGCATGATTACTAATACCTGCCGTGGGGGATGTTACCGCAGACGCGGTATCTGCTACCTTAACCACCCCAGACAACACCCACAGCGAGCCGACGGCCGGCCTCGGGGGACGGGGTGGGAGTGGGGGTGGGAATGGTGAGAGGAAGGTGGGACATTAAACATACAGTGGGGAAAGAAGGTTGAGCGGGGTTACTTAAAAGGAGAGTGACAAGACAAAGATAAACAGGAACAGTGACTCAGAAATATAGAATTAGAGACAGATCATAATTATGATAGAAGAGAAAAAACGAACAGTTGAGGATGAGAGACTGAGGAGCAGGACAATTTAAGAGGAAAGGTGAGAGAATCCTACTACTCTTGTAAAAAAAGAAGAAATAAGACAGAGTTGTATAATTAACTGTGGAAGTGTTAAGGGTCAAGCAAGAATGAAGTAATTCTATTTTGAGAGCAGTCGGTCTATGGGTAAAGTCAAATATTCGGTCCTTAGATCATTTGTAAGGTGAGGGTGCTGCACTATCTTTTTCTTGTTACCTTTATATTAATTAGTACTTGTCCATTGTTGGTAATTCTACGGCTTTTTTATCAGGTGAACACATACATACCCCAGTCACACCCTGAGACTCTTTGTTCCTACTTAACACTGTGTTGTATTTTGCAAGACTTATTCAGTCATCACTGTTCTGTAACATTTGCCTGGTATTCTCAACAGACTTGTGCCTCGAGAGCCTAAAATATGTGTCAGGACTGTAAAATATCTTAATACATAATAACTAGCAACATACATAATATAGTCTAGAAGTTAGGTCAATGTCAAACCTAGGGGCCAAAGGAAGTGACGTTAGCACCTTTCCAGAATGTCTCTCACCAGCACAATAGCCCACAAACAGCGCCTCTTGACCATACACACACATGCACACACACAGGCTTCTAGAACATTTCAACAACACTAGAGCCCACGTGACACGACCCCTGCTAAACGAGAATGTAGGAATCAGAGATCAGAAGAGGGCTGGCGATCGTAGTGAAAGGTTGGCAAAGAGAGATAGAGCGAGATTGAGAGGTAGCTAGCGGGACTCTACTCTATACTTCACTCGTGTGTGAAAGAATATTTCCAAGACAAATAAAAATAGTCCCATACTAATCTTTACCTCTCCTGTCATTGCATGACAAAGGGAACGAAGGTTATCTACTTACAAAACTACTCACGTATAACAACAGCTTGTCCACGAGTCTAACATATGTATAACTGATCTACAAAACACACTACGAGAAGCTACGAAGTTTCTATAAGATATGAGCTAATTACCAATCTTACCCTCTTCAGTACTCTGACATCATTTGTATTTGATTTTCGTCTACCTCCAGACGATTGAATTTCAGTTTAGGAGAGACTTCGTTTTTAGGTTTGGCTACGTCCTTCATTAACAGATCCTTGCTAGAGGGTTCTAAGTTGAATAAAATCACTTAGAGGCAGCAAAGAAACAAGACGACGTTATCGCACTGAAGGGTTAAACTCGGAAATCTTTTTACTGTATTAAAACTAAAGTTCTGTGCCACATCATGCTACTGGGTAAAGTAGTCGAGTATCTTTGAATAACACTCCTCCCTGCACATTATCTGACATTCTCAGCAAATTAGTTCCGCGCCTTTAATATCTAAGCATTGCCTTGGATCCTTTCATGACGCTAGAAATACTATATTACAACCAGTACTCCGTGCTACATCATGGTGATGGAACAAAGTAGTCAGGCAATACCACCGACACTGACAAGGCAGTGTGCTGCTGCCATTGGAGGTTCCTTCCGGTTGGCTCGTGTCTTGAGAGATATTCACAAACAAAATTCCGTATCGTAAACACGATTTATGTTTGCAGGAACAGCAAGTGGCGTGGGAAGATCATACAGTCTCCTTTTTTTCTCCTTCCTTAGAAATTAAATCTTCGTCGTAGCAGAGAAGTGATTGTATTTTTTTTATTTATTTATTTTTTTTTTTGAAACTCAATCACCAACATATCCTGGTTGTGTACTGAGAATGACTTGATTATATCTTGTTCAGTTCAGTAGGCTGGTGTGCGGCTCTTACGTTCAGCTCGTTTGTGTATTTACTTATCAACATAAAATCAACAGGTTTCCTGGCATAAAAAAAATATAGTGTTTCGGTTATGTAGATAAAGTTGTAAAACTGACTTCATTACCAGTCTGAATGGGCAAGAATGACTGCTTTACTTTCTTACTGTAAACTAGAATGACTGCTTTGGTTGTTACTGTAAACTTGTTGGTGGTGTGTTGAGTAGGCATTTAGTTCGGTTGATTTACAACACACTCAAGTGCTTCATCAAAGAGCTCTAACTCCGAGCAGAGGAGCAGCATCCAGTATTTGTTTAAAGCATGGCCGAGTTACTGTATCTTCTCAGTTTGCATTCAGTTATCGAGAAATATAGCCTCATTAAAGATGCAACGGCTTTAATGAATGTAAGTTTACATGTGTGCAGTAAGTCTGCCATATCCACCTCAGACCAGTGATTTTTTTTAAATTCCCATTGCACCTCTTGTAAAAGACATTATCGTTATAACTACATTACAAGCAGGCATTCTTTTTTTAATTCTTGCTGCCGCCATCAAACGATTATGTCAGCTTAGGAGAGCACTCCAATAGCGCAGGAGTTAATGGAAGTTATATCTAACCCCTCCAGTTAGAATTCTTATGAGAAAAGTAGCTTTAGCTAGCAAGAATAAAATATAATGTGAAGCTTCATGTGTAAGTATGTCTTATCCGGTAGTAGCGAAAGGAACGAATGGCAGGAAGGGGATGAAGATAGGATGAGGGAGCGTAAAAGTAAAAATGAAGGAACAGCAAAACAGCGAAAGATAACAAGGGAAAAGGGGAGATGACTAAGTGAGGAAGAAAACAAAAAACACAGACTGGTAAACCACAACACATGAGCCAACTCTAACATTTGCCACGAACAGATCTGATCGATAAATATTAGTACTCTTGTTCAGGGATGAGTTTACCCTTGCAGCACGAGGACGCCAGACGATTTTGTCCTGCTCAGGAGAGGCCCCTGAGGGCAGTTTGTTTTATACATGTCTCTATTCCACCCTTAAGCCTCTGGGGACCCATATCTGTTTTCCTCTGCCCAGCTCAAGATTATTTTACAGTGGTTAACTCCAGACAGTTCTATATGCCTCCAGGAATCCTCGCGAGTTGTAATGATTAAAGGTAATTATCAAGAAAGGGATGACCCAAGATGGTTATGCATAATAACTGGAGTGAGAAGGTTGGCAACACGGAGAACAAAGGCACTGAGAATCCCACGCCACACCCACCACAGCTTTTCCTACATCCAACACATTAACCATTAACATTAACCATGGCAGCCCCTGGACGGATTTAATATTTTCTTGCTTTTGCCAGACGATTTCATTCAGCTTAGGAGAGCTGCCTCAATGTAGCGGCTGATGTCAGCCTCTAATCCTCCAGTTCACAAAGTCTATACTGAATTGAGTAAAATCGTCTGAAAATAATGAAAAGAAAAGGGGTAAATGAAGTCTTATCAAACCCTCTAGTCTGTAAGCTCCAGCCCGGTCGGGCAAAAGCTTCAAAAATAGCTAAAAAAAAAAAGTGAAGGTATTCTGTATCCAGCCCACCAGTTAAAAAGGCTGTACTAAGTTGAATGACGTTGTTTGGAAATGACGGGAATAAAATAAGATGATTTCCCCTGCCTAAGGCAGTTTATAACGTTATCGGTACCACCTTTACCGGTATCACATTTTCCACCACTGGAAAACCAGGGCTTAAAGTTAACTTATATACTCATTGCCTGCTTTAGATATTAGTTGACACCAGCTGTTGTATAATATCACAAGAACATCTTTCGGTTGGAGTCTCAGGATTCATCATCGTCGTCGTTGTCGTCGTCGTCAGCGTCCTTATCTCCGTTATTATCATCACCATCATCATCATCATCGTCGTCGTCGTCGTCGTCGTCATCCTAATTTTCAACTGAAGACTGTCTCGAGTAGGATCTAGAAATATGGAAAGAGGACATGAATATAAGAGAACTGTCAACTCCATGCCATATGAAAGGGCTCGTACAATTCATTATTCACCCACCATTCAGGCCCTAGGAACCCTGGTTCCACATTATTAAGTCTGCAGGAATGATGGGGAGGTCGAAGTATTTGCTGTGATTTATATAATAATATATGTCTTCCCATTATAAGATATTATTAAAGACACTATTTAAGAATCTTGCGAGTTCATAAGTTTGTTTTAGTCTCATGTTTCGCCTGCAGAAAATTATTAGGGATATATATTATGCAGAAGTAAGCGTCCATACCAAGGATCTGTGACGTGGCCGAGCAGACAGGGTTGCATTTTGGGCTTTTTTCAAAGCTGCATTTTTCTTTTTCCAGGATATGACTGATAATACTGGAAGGCAAGTTTCATGACTAGGAAAAAGGGACGACACGCCATGACTGACTTGACACCCGAGAATATTTTAAATAGAGGTTTTCTGTTCTTGCCAAGTGGCCTTTTTTTTTTTTTTGCCTATATTTGGCTCTTTGGGGGAAGATTCTGGTACCGCTGGAAGGCATTTTTCATGGAAGTTTCAAAATAGTATAACACACCATGACTGGTTCAGTTGATGTAAAAAAAAATAAAAAGTTTTGGTGCTTCGTTAGTATGAAAATGTTACAAGCCAAATGTGGCAAAAAATGTGTACACCAAGTTTCGGCTGAAGTATATTGTATGTGTTGGACACGAAGATAAGCGCGAGACTTATTTGATGGCCATCAGTACTATATAGTTCTGTGGGTATTTGGGTAAGGAAGGAACACAGTCTTCCCTGCCTGATATTCATTTTGCCTGCCATAATGCTGGTGGCAATGGATGCATTCACCCGGACCAGCCGAACATATCCGAACTGATTGTGACGCTATGTGGTGGAGGCCCCGACGCTGCTTCATTTGCATAATATACCCACATGGCAAAAACACCCACCCACAGTGCTGCTACATCTACATAAAAAATCCACATGGCCACCCATAGTGCTATGTGGTGGAGGCCCCGACGCTTCAGCATCTACATAATACACTCACATGGCAAAAACACCCACCGATAGCGCTTTATCATCACTACCCCTCACATTTTACTCCCTTCATTGTCCTTGCTATTGCTCTTCTCACTCTCTTGCCCTTGCCATTGCCTTTCTCAGTTTCTTTCCCTAGACATTCCCTCTCACTTTCTTGCCCTCGACATTGCAGTTCTCACTCTCCCGTCCTTGCCTTTGCCACTCTCACTCATGTGCTCTTACACCTGTTCCTGCCCCTGAGACTTTCCCCCGACTTCGCTCTTCACACATACTCTCCCTCTCCTTTGACCTCACCATCCCACCACTAAAGCCACCTACCCAGGCCTCTTGCCTCCTCTGCTCCTGCTCCTGTCCCTGACCTTGATCTTGCTTACCCCTCCATGGTTTTCCTCTCCCCTAATCTTTGAACCACACACTCGCCCTGGCCCTCACCGTATCACCACCGGAGTCCTTTACCCTACTCACGTGCTCGCTACAGCCCCTTCCCCAGCCACCGCCAGCCTCTTTTCCCAACCCTTGTAATTGTACCACTCTGATCCTCTATCCCGCTGTTTGCTTCCCCTGCCTCACCTTACTGTCCCTGCAATTTTCTGGCCGTCCCTATACTCTCTTTGTACCTATCGCAGCCTACGTTTCCTCCTGCCTCTCCAACTACCATTTCCAATGTCTGTCTTGCCGCTTGTACCCGACATGTCTTCCCTATTGCCTCTGCTCCATGTACACCCCTGCCTACCTTACTGCCTTGCTTTATGCCTACCTCAGCCTGCCCTTCTGCCTTCCACACTCCGTCTCAATCATCATCATCAACCTGATATTAGCATCTACATCAGTGGCCTTTTATCCATGGTATTAACTTTTCATTCATAATTGCCTGCTGTCATACACAGCCGTCTTAAGTAATACAGTACTCTTTCAGTTAAAGATATACTGAGCTAAAATATCATTGTGTCCGCCGTAAAGTGAGAATATATTTAAATATTTTTGCCCGGGCCATATGAAGCCTTAGCGTGTCCATCAGAGGCATTTCCAGATAATACTTTTAAGCCTATCAAAACACTCATAATCTCATTACTCTATATACAGCTTTTCTATGCTTCAAAACTTATGTATACTGTCGCTAACATTTTCTACAACTTATTCATACTGTCACTTAATATAAACTTTCATGCCAATAAAATGTTTATAAAAGTTACTTTTGCCATCACCAACGTCCATTTTTTACATTTTCATTCCAACACTTAACTTTATTCAACTTTAAGTCAAAAACAATTTTTTTCAACTTTGCATATCACCAATTCCATGCAACTTGTTCTTACTTTCATGGAATTCTATCAGTAACTTTTCCTTACCGACCCTAATCTGACTTTTCCGTTGCGGGACATATCTTATAAGTCCTGCCTTGTCAATGACCTGGTAATAACATCCATGAGTTGCTTAGGTCTCTGTCAGAACCCTTCCACGTCCCATATAATTACCCTGCCAGCAATCCAACACAAGTCAAACCTACCCTGCTATTGCATTAACCCTGCCATGTATACACACAATATCCTGCCTCACCAGTTTTCTACCCCACCATAAACCCATACCATTTTGTCTTACAATTACCGGCACAACTATCTTGCCCTCCATCTTCCCTATTACCCATCCGTCCTATCACCAAACCCACCCTCAATTACTCCACACTGTAATTGGCCTATAATTTACCTTCTCCCCCATACACCACCTTGATACCGCCTTCTGCAACCCTACAGTGCGCACTCATCCTATCTTAAAGTAGTGTTAAGAAGGTAAGACAGATACAAGGCACAGGCGGTGAAACGGGAGATAATGGTAGTACACAGTGGGATGCTGGAGGAGGGAGGGACATATACAAAGCACGGACTGTGAAATGGAAAATATTAGACGACAGTGATATAGTAAAGGAAGGTAGAACAGTTAACAAGACAGACACGGTTGAACTAAGGATACTGATAGGAAATACTGCCATAGTGTAGTTTAGGAGGAGGGCAGGACAGATACAAGGCACATGTGCCGAAACTGAGGATAGTGGAAGACAGTGGTGTGGTGAAGGAGGGAAGAAAAAAGTAAAAAAAAAAAAAAAAACACCCTGGAACTTCTTAGAAGATAGTTTCGGTATGCAGTGGTACGGTGTAGGAGTTGTTATATGGTTGCTGTGGCCAGGAGTTACCTTGTTTGCAACCACCCATAAACTTAGTGTCTGTCAGGGGACTCGAACTCACGGCATACCGTTCCTCAAACACGAGGCCAGTACCAACAGACCGAGCCAGCGAGTCTCCACCCTCTCTTAAAATTACAGTACATATCACGAGCCAGTAATCCCATGGCAGCATTGTGTCCTGCCTTCCATGTTCCTATTCCTCCCAGAATATCAGAGTTTTATTCCGTATCATCTTATTTTTCCGTGGCTTCATTTTACTCTTAACATAAAAATATTCCATGTAATACCGTCCAACGGTACAGTCGTCTGGAAATTGTCGGTGAACTTTAGATAGTGATAATACCCCCCCCCCCCCCGCCGACCATCCACATCCCACCGGGATAAAATTACAACATTCTCGGGCCACCCCGACTTTTTGCCCTTGTTCTAAAGTCCTGTCTACATGAGCGGGCAGTGCCCGATGGACAAACATTGTTACCATATCACGTTCCACACAACGCTGTACTTTTGGCTTTAACTGTCCTGCGACGGTTACCCATGTCGTACTGCACTCAGTTTTGCCAAGCACCTACTCTGGCCGCTGCCCGACTTCGACTGCCCAACCACCGCCCGGTCTGCCGTGTGGACAACAAGGCAGGTGTGCCGGGTAGTGGCCACAGCCCACTGGGAACTACTCGATCTGGTAACACTGCTAAAGAAGCGAGGGATATACGCTCAGAAGGCAGTGCCCGCCAGGGCATTGCCGCTCGTGTGGACGGAGCATAATTAAAACTTCCACAGGCTCATTTACTTTTGAAATTGTGTCGCTTGTGAACAAGAGTGGTGCTGTAATGAGTGGGTCAGGACGAGGTCAGGTAACGCTCCAGTTACAGGAGGGTGGTCATTATAGCCATGATGATGATAACGCTGTGACTACCGTACCTCGAGACGACTCACTCATGTCAGCAACGGGAAGGGGCAGCAACGGGAAGGACGCACCACCGCTGCTTTGCATGTCCGTCCATGCTTGCATGTCTCTGCTCTGTACTGGAAAGATGTAAAGAAAGCCTCGAGGTGAAAATCAAAGCAACGGATGAGTAGAAGGTGCAGCTGGTAAAGTGACTGTGGAAGGGAGATGCTGTACTGAAGAAATGGAGAGTACATTCCAGTGTGCTGTTAAATGTGGTCAGTGAAAGGGTTGCTGTGATATCAGGCTGGCAAGACCAGTGGAAGTAAGAGTGTGAATGGATAGTGAAATCAGCAATGAAAACAACACTGAAAACAGTCATGACGGGAAAGTCATCAGGATGTGGAAAATTGCTGCGCTGGGGAGATAGTTATGGAGGACGTGAGGGTTGTGTATTGTATGTCAGACTTGATGCAGAGGAGACTGCCTGATGGGTGGAGGCATGATGCTGTCATGCCCTTGAGTGTAAAGAAAAGGTGAGGGGAGAAAATGTAGTGAGTGTTTAGCACAGTATTGATGGAGAGGAGACAGGAGTTAGAGGAAAGTTAGGGAAGTTGATTAGGATTAGGGACCGAGAAGAACCATGTAATCAACAAAGTATTATATCAGATAACGAGAACATGCTTTGGGCGTTGATAAGGAGTAAATTAGGACATTGCAAAAAGTTGAATAGCTAATAACGATGTGTGAGAACTGTATTATGCGGTTATAACAATACTGTCCTCATTAGAGGGGATAAAATGTAACAAAAAAAAAAAAGCTGATGAAATAATGTAGGGAAAGTCTGGAGACGCTACACTGTGGATATGGAAGAAGATAGGAGAGGAATGAATGAGGCAGTATAGGAGGCGGGAGGGTGAGACAAGGAATGAGGACGATTGAAACAGGAATGTGATGTGGATGAGGCAGGAGTAAAAGAGGGTGAGGCAGGGAGTGATTCAGTGTTAGGCAGGGGATGATGGTGTGTTAAGCAGGGGATAGTGATTGATGCTGCATGATTGTGTGTGTGTGTGTGTGTGTGTGTGTGTGTGTGTGTGTGTGTGTGTGTGTGTGTGTGTGTGTGTGTTAGGCAGAGGGTGGTGGTTGATGTGGCAGTGGTAAATGTGATAGGCAGGGGGTGATGGTGGATGCTGCGTGATGTGTGTGTGTGTGTGTGTGTGTTAGGCAGGGGGTGGTGATGTGGCAGGGGTAAATGTGTTAGGCAGGGGGTGATGGTGGATGAGGCAGAGATAATGGAGGGTAAGGTAGGTGATATGTTAGGATGGGGGTGATGGTGTGTTAGGCTTGGGAGGATTGTGAATGAGTCAGCGGGCGAGTGTGTTAGACAGGGGTAATGGTGGATGAGGCAGGGGGTGATGGTGTGTTAGGCATGGGATGGCTGTGGATGAGTCAGTGGGCGAGTGTGTTAGACAGGGGTAACTGTGGATGGGGCATGGGGTGATTGTGTGTTAGACATGGGATGATTGTGGATGAGTCATGGGCCAGTGTGTTAGGATGAGGGTGATCATGGATGAGGCAGAGGGTGACAGGGAGTTAGGTAGGTGGTTATGCTGGGTAAGACGGGGTGAAGGAGGAGGCAGGGTGTAAAGGAAGGTGAGACTTGGGGTGATGGAGGGTGAGGCAGAGGGTGATGGCGTGTTAAGCAGCAGGTGAAGCAGTGATAAATCATGCAGCTGTCAAGGGACAATGGTCAATGAGGGAAGGAAAGACGGATGCTGAAGTTGAGGGTGATGGTGTGTTAGGTGGAGGCTGATGGCAGGGGATATCCCATGGGAATGTGAGGCAAGGGGTGACACGTTATACGTAAGCAGTGATGGTGGGCGAGGACGAGGCAGGGTGTGAACTTGGTGAGTCAGGAGATAAGAGTGATGAGGCAGGGAGTAAGCAGGGGATAAAACAAGGAGTAAGGCATCCGCTTCCCACAGCATCCATCTCAGCAGTTACTTCAACAAACAAGGGATGAGGCTATGGCACACCTAATTTCTGACTTGGCTCATGTCTCTGACTTTGATAAAAGTAATCTTGTCTTTTATGCATCAAAAACTCCGTTGTTACATCTTTTGACTCGACAAAAACGGCCACAGGAATATCATCTAATTTTTAACAATAGGCTACCCAACTCAGTCTTGCATCATCTTTGAACATACTTGGGGTTTCATTCTCTCTGTATCTTTCTTGAAAAGATCATAACACCTTTCGTGAAATCTGATTCCAAGAAATTAGGTGTGCTAAGCCGACTCCGTACCTTCTTTACCACTGCACAGTTGTTGACTTTATACACAGGCATTATTTGCCCCTATGGAGTGTACAACTCATGTGTGGGGAGGCTCCCTACATACGGCTCTTCTCAACCAGATGGTGTCAAAGCCTTTTCGTCTCATTAACTCTCCTCCTCTTACTGGCTCCTTCAACCTCTACCTCTTCGCGGCACTGTTGCATCTTGATCTATTTACTGTCGCTACTTCAGTGGTCACTGCTCCTCTGAAATGTTTGCTTGCATCCCTTCAGCAGTACAGCTGGCGTATAACACCCATCTGGCAGCAAACTTTCATCCTATTTTCTGTCCAGCTCTCTAGTGCAAGAGTCAACCGTTACTCCCAGTCCTTCATGTATGCAACTGGTCAACCCTGGATCCGTCTTTCTTTGTCTGTATTTCCTAGGTCAACCCTGGAACTGTCTTACTTTGTCTGAGCTTCCTACTGCCTATAACCTTCAGTCTTTTAACGCAGTGTGTCCAGGCATCTTGAAATAAACGGATCTTGACTTTGGACTTGCACTGTCGTATTTTCGTTTTTTCTTTTTTCTTGGAGGAAACAATTTCCTGGCTTCTAGCCTTGATTCCTTCTTCTTTGCATTAAAAAAAAAATGCATGAGAACCCCCCCATTGACTCTCAGTTACCCTCTATGACCCTTCCCTGCTATGACTAGGTATAATGTTGAACTCAGGCAGGGTGATGGGCGTCTCAGAGCCCTACTGTATGTATATACCACCCCATTGCTTCCCTGTCCTTCCTACCTCCCTACCCTTCCTACCCTGCCTGGCTGTAATGCAAGAGATAACCGGAACTCCGTCTTTCACCTCTGAACTCACATCCTCAATTCTGTCTTCAAACTGTCATTAATCTCCAGTCCTTTAAACGCAATGTACAGCCATCTTGAAATGAACTAAGATATTTAATTATTTTTTCAGTATACAAAATTTGTAGGCTCCCAGCCCTGGATTGATTCTTCCATCAGTTAAAAATAAATTTTCTTTATTATCTACTCCTGTATTCCATACCCCACTTGATTTCTTTCACCCAGTCAGTCAGTCAGTTTCTCTGTCTCACTTTTTCACTTAATTGCACTCACTAACGCTAACGTTCCCTCAGTGTTACTTTTATCACACACACACACACACACACACACACACACACACACACACACACACACACACACACACACACACACACACACACACACACACACACACACACACACACACACACACACACACACACACACACACACACACACACACACACACACACACACACACACACACACACACACACACACACACACACACACACACACACACACACACACACACACACACACACACACACACACACACACACACACACACACACACACACACACACACACACACACACACACACACACACACACACACACACACACACACACACACACACACACACACACACACACACACACACACACACACACACACACACACACACACACACACACACACACACACACACACACACACACACACACACACACACACACACACACACACACACACACACACACACACACACACACACACACACACACACACACACACACACACACACACACACACACACACACACACACACACACACACACACACACACACACACACACACACACACACACACACACATTCATCCGTATGTTTATAGATGGAGGGGGAGGGAAGAGGTTGTGGTGAAGCGTTTGACAATGTCTACACAAATATCTGTATGACTGCAAATTTCTCCCAGCCAAATATTTATAAGATTCTATTAGTACCATAAGAAGGTATTTGTCCATTGTGGTGCGACGTGGTTTTGTTTGGATATGACGCAGTTGTGTGCTGGTGGACTCACTTTAATGCATGTTGATACGGTGAAAATTCTGCTAAGGTATCTAAATTTATATCTTGTTGCCCCTCCCTCACAAGGATTTCAATAAGACAACGAAATATTATTCATTCAGTGACTTACTCTTTCCCAAAAGCTGTGTATATACACATTCAGTCGTGTGTTCGTATCCGAAGTAAAACGTCGGACTGTTTTGAATCACCTGAAGGAGACATTATGCAGTCTAGGCATTGTATTAAATTTCATTAATTGCCCACACCACCAGACCCATGCCCTGCCAGTAATACTGTTATATTCCCTTATGGATCTCTCCCGAGTTAAAATCGATTTACAACTAGTGATTACTAAAAACTAGGTCGGTGCTACTTTAAGTGATGGGGAACGTCTAGACAGTAACTTGCAGTACAGTATGGCAAGAATGTAGGCATTAACATGTTATGACAATATGTAATAATTATAGGCATTAATATAAAGGTAATAATATGAGTAACACTTACAAAATAAGTCATGCCTGGCGTACAAGGAAAGTCGAACACACATTCAAGCCCAATAATGTCGATGTATCACAAACTTAATAAGCCAGACAATACAGGTATTTCATGAGCATGCAGTATAGCCAACTTGAGACAACCATCTGACGTCATGGAAAACTACCTGTGGAAGGGTACCAAAGACACAGCTATGCACTGGTCGGTATATAACCCCAGGGAAAGCAACTATAATGGCAAAGAGCCCGGGAGTACGATGTAGGGCACAAAGCAGGAGATAGG
This sequence comes from Coenobita brevimanus, assembly GCF_032717465.1. Classification (NCBI taxonomy): domain Eukaryota; kingdom Metazoa; phylum Arthropoda; class Malacostraca; order Decapoda; family Coenobitidae; genus Coenobita; species Coenobita brevimanus. The sequence goes on along the minus strand of NC_137067.1, from coordinate 13,876,480 downwards.
GTAGTTAGTTGGTTCGTCGTCACGCAACGCTACGTTACGCTGTCAAGCACACCTCCAGATAACTTTGTACAGTAAAACTCCGTAACCCAAGGAGTGACCATAACTTACCTCACTCACGATGAAAAGATACACAGATAAGGAAAGTGAGATAGAGAGAGCGCTACCCATTCACTCTACTCGACGACGCACCATTTTACTAGCAGCAGTCCGCACACTCCACTGGTGATAGAGGGGCAGCCATAAGTTTACGAGTCAGTTACAGTACCTCTCTCCACCTAATCAAACCCCTCGGCTACATATATCAACAAGGACAGCCACCATACCTACCACCACTGCTGACCCACTTCTTTATGGACCCAATTGTACCTGAGAGTCACATTATTTATATATTTTACGGTAACGCCAGATCAACCTAGCCGTTGATTTCCACGAGGAAAGGAGACGGTGTTATAGGGAAGGGAGAGAGGAGCGCATATAATTCCGGGTAAATGAGAAGAAACATGAGTACAAGAATGAAGAAATAGTAAGGAAAAGGGGAAGGGCAATGAGAGGGGATGCCAGTCAGAATTGAAGAGAGGAATGGAGAGAATTCCGAGAAAGTAACAGAAAAAAAGAAGGAAGACCCGAGACATGAGAGCAAAGATGTGAGGGATCATATGTGCATGAGGAGGCCGATATTACTC